>NW_022261978.1:6282044-6390262 GCF_002021735.2 Oncorhynchus kisutch | reverse complement strand
TGATAATGTGTTTCACCTGCTGTACCCATTGACTATAATGATAATGTTTTCACCTGCTGTACCCATTGACTGTATGTTTTCACCTGCTGTACCCATTGACTGTAATGATAATGTTTTCACCTGCTGTACCCATTGACTGTAATGATAATGTTTTCACCTGCTGTACCCATTGACTGTAATGATAATTTTCACCTACTGTACCCATTGACTATAATGATAATGTGTTTCACCCTGCTGTACCCATTGACTGTAATGATAATGTTTTCACCTACTGTACCCATTGACTGTAATGATAATGTTTTCACCTGCTGTACCCATTGACTGTAATGCTAATGTTTTCACCTGCTGTACCCATTGACTGTAATGATAATGTTTTCACCTGCTGTACCCATTGACTGTAATGATAATGTTTTCACCTGCTGTACCCATTGACTGTAATGATAATGTTTTCACCTGCTGTACCCATTGACTGTAATGATAATGTTTTCACCTACTGCACCATTGACTGTAATGATAATGTTTTCACCTGCTGTACCCATTGACTGTAATGATAATGTTTTCACCTGCTGTACCCATTGACTGTAATGATAATGTTTTCACCTGCTGTACCGCATTGACTGTAATGAAGAATGTTTTGCACCTGCTGTACCCATTGACTGTAATGATAATGTTTTCACCTGCTGTACCCATTGACTGTAATGATAATGTTTTCACCTGCTGTACCCATTGACTGTTAATGATAATGTTTTCACCTGCTGTACCATTGACTGTAATGAGAATGTTTTCACCTGCTGTACCCATTGACTGTATGATAATGTTTTCACCTGCTGTACCCATGACTGTAATGATAATGTTTCACCTGCTGTACCCATTGACTGTAGGATAATGTTTTCACCTGCTGTACCCATTGACTGTAATGATAATGTTTTCACCTGCTGTACCATTGACTGTAATGATAATGTTTTTCACCTGCTGTACCCATTGACTGTAATGATAATGTTTTCACCTGCTGTACCCATTACTGTCATGATAATGTTTTCACTGCTGTACCCATTGAGTAATGATAATGTTTTCACCTGCTGTAACCCATTGACTGTTATTTTTTCACCTCTGTACCCATTGACTGTAATGATCATGTTTTCACCTTCTGTACCCATTGACTGTTATGTTTTCACCTACTGTACCCATTGACTGTAATGATAATGTTTTTCACCTGCTGTACCCATTGACTGTAATGATAATGTTTTCACCTGCTGTACCCATTGACTGTAATGATAATGTTTTCACCTGCTGTACCCATTGACTGTAATGATAATGTTTTCACCTGCTGTACCCATTGACTGTAATGATAATGTTTTCACCTGCTGTATCCCAATGACTGTAATGATAATGTTTTCACCTGCTGTACCCATTGACTGTAATGATAATGTTTTCACCTGCTGTACCAATTGACTGTAATGATAATGTTTTCACCTGCTGTACCCATTGACCTGTAATGATAATGTTTTCACCTGCTGTACCCATTGACTGTTATGTTTTCACCTACTGTACCATTGACTGTAATGATAATGTTTTTCACCTGCTGTACCCATTGACTGTAATGATAATGTTTTCACCTCTGTACCCATTGACTGTAATGATAATGTTTTTTCACCTGCTGTACCCATTGACTGTAATGATAATGTTTTCACCTGCTGTACCCATTGACTGTAATGATAATGTTTTCACCTGCTGTACCCATTGACTGTAATGATAATGTTTTCACCTGCTGTACCCATTGACTGTAATGATAATGTTTTCACCTGCTGTACCCATTGACTGTAATGATAATGTTTTTCACCTGCTGTACCCATTGACTGTAATGATAATGTTTTCACCTGCTGTACCCATTGACTGTAATGATAATGTTTTCACCTGCTGTACCCATTGACTGTAATGATAATGTTTTCACCTGCTGTACCCATTGACTGTAATGATAATGTTTTCACCTGCTGTACCCATTGACTGTAATGATAATGTTTTCACCTGCTGTACCCATTGACTGTTATGTTTTCACCTACTGTACCCATTGAACTGTAATGATAATGTTTTCACCTGCTGTACCCATTGACTGTTATGTTTTCATTACTGTACCCATTGACTGTATGATAATGTTTTTCACCTGCTGTACCATTGACTGTAATGATAATGTTTTCACCTGCTGTACCCATTGGACTGTATATGATAATGTTTTCACCTGCTGTACCCATTGACTGTAATGATAATGTTTTCACCTGCTGTACCCATTGACTGTAATGATAATGTTTTTCACCTGCTGTACCCATTGACTGTAATGATAATGTTTTCACCTGCTGTACCCATTGACAGTATGATAATGTTTTCACCTGCTGTACCCATTGACTGTAATGATAATGTTTTCACGTCCTAATGATCACTGCAGTGACGATATTTTACAATAAAATATAAATAACATTTTAAAACAGTTTATTTGTCTGTTTAAATTAAAAATTATAAAATGAGGTATGGTTGCGTATAGGAACAGTAGCAAGTCCAACAACCAGGTATGTTGCTATAGGAACAGCAAGTCACAACCAGGTATGTTGCTATAGGAACAGCAAGTCACAACCAGGTATGTTGCTATAGGAACAGCAAGTCACAACCAGGTATGTTGCTATAGGAACAGCAAGTCACAACCAGGTATGTTGCTATAGGAACAGCAAGTCACAACCAGGTATGTTGCTATAGGAACAGCAAGTCACAACCAGGTATGTTGCTATAGGAACAGCAAGTCACAACCAGGTATGTTGCTATAGGAACAGCTAGTCACAACCAGGTATGTTGCTATAGGAACAGCTAGTCACAACCAGGTATGTTGCTATAGGAACAGCTAGTCACAACCAGGTATGTTGCTATAGGAACAGCTAGTCACAACCAGGTATGTTGCTATAGGAACAGCTAGTCACAACCAGGTATGTTGCTATAGGAACAGCTAGTCACAACCAGGTATGTTGCTATAGGAACAGCTAGTCACAACCAGGTATGTTGCTATAGGAACAGCTAGTCACAACCAGGTATGTTGCTATAGGAACAGCTAGTCACAACCAGGTATGTTGCTATAGGAACAGCTAGTCACATTCAGATATGTTGCTATAGGAACAGCTAGTCACAACCAGGTATGTTGCTAAAGGAACAGCTAGTCACATTCAGATATGTTGCTATAGGAACAGCTAGTCACAGCCAGGTATGTTGCTATAGGAACAGCTATTCACAGCCAGGTATGTTGCTATAGGAACAGCTATTCACAGCCAGGTATGTTGCTATAGGAACAGCTATTCACAGCCAGGTATGATGCTATAGGAGCAGCTGGTCACAGTGGGGTATGTTGCTATAGGAGCAGCTAGTCACATTCAGATATGTTGCTATAGGAGCAGCTGGTCACAGTGAGGTATGTTGCTATAGGAGCAGCTGGTCACAGTGAGGTATGTTGCTATAGGAGCAGCTGGTCACAGTGAGGTATGTTGCTATAGGAGCAGCTGGTCACAGTGGGGTATGTTGCTATAGGAGCAGCTAGTCACATTCAGATATGTTGCTATAGGAGCAGCTGGTCACAGTGAGGTATGTTGCTATAGGATCAGCTGGTCACAGTGAGGTATGTTGCTATAGGAGCAGCTGGTCACAGTGGGGTATGTTGCTATAGGAGCAGCTGGTCACAGTGGGGTATGTTGCTATAGGAGCAGCTAGTCACATTCAGATATGTTGCTATAGGAGCAGCTGGTCACAGTGAGGTATGTTGCTATAGGAGCAGCTGGTCACAGTGGGGTATGTTGCTATAGGAGCAGCTAGTCACATTCAGATATGTTGCTATAGGAACAAATGCTCGTTTCCTGGCACGACCAGCAGTGCTGTTTCTGATCTCAGCTTTAAGGCCTGAAAAAGTTAGATATTTTACTCAACCCAATCTATTCACCGTCAGTCTCTTGTATGAGCAGAGGTTGAAGCTGAGAAATAGGAATTTAGGTCCTTGTCCCAAATGGCAACCTATTCCCTCTCTAGTGCACTTCTCCTGACCCAGAACCCAAATGGCACCCTATCCCCTCTCTAGTGCACTTCTCCTGACCCAGAACCCAAATGGCACCCTATTCCCTCTCTAGTGCACTTCTCCTGACCCAGAACCCAAATGGCACCCTATTCCCTGTCTAGTGCACTTCTCCTGACCAGAACCCATAGGGAATAGGGTTTCATTTACAACGCTGTCCAGAAGCTCATCCAGACAACTGGAGGCATCGACTAGCTCTCTTCAAGGTCACCCACAGTCCTGCCATCTTTATCCTTCATTTATTGTGTATTTTTGTATTTTTTTTGGTCCAATGGCCTCCACTCATCTCAGGTTCCAAGTGAGGGTGATGCGCTCCAATTGACAAGGCCGTATTCCCAGAATGCAGCATGGCTGTCGACACTCAGCAGGAATAGAGAATCAATCATCAGCTGTGTCGAGGTGAAAGGTGCCCAAAGGCCCAGCCCGCCACACTGACACACACACACACACACACACACAGACACACACACACACACACCCAGACACACACACACACACACACACAGCGAGACATACGCACGCAAACACACACACCGACTCTCATACACACACACACACCGAGACATACACACTCACACACACATTAACACATACGCACGCAGACACACACACCGACACGCATACACACTCACACACACATTAACACATACGCACGCAGACACACACACCGACACGCATACACACACACACACCAAGCTACCCACTCACACATACATCAAGAAATACGCACGCAGACACACACACCGACACGCATACACACACACACACCAAGCTACACACTCACACACACACACCGAGACATACACACGCAGACACACACACCGAGACATACGCACGCAGACACACAAACTGAGACATACACACACCTACACGCACACACACACCAAGCTACACACTCACACACACACCAAGACATGCGCACGCAAACACACACACCGACACACATACACACACACCAAGCTACACACTCACACACACACCGAGACATAAACACTCACACACCGAGACATACGCACGCAGACACACACACCGACAGGCGTACACACACACACACACACACACACACCAAGCTACACACGCATACACACACCGAGACAGACGCACACAGACACACGCATACACACACACACATCAACCTACACATTCAGACACACACCGAGACAGACGCACACAGACACACGCATACACACACACACATCAACCTACACATTCAGACACACATGGGTGAAAGGCCCGCCAGCCGACCGTAGAGAGGTGACTAATACTGGCTAGAAACTACCACTGTGGGAATACTGCAACTGAGGTACCACACACACACACACACACACACGAACACACACACACACACACACACACACGAACACACACACACACAGACACACACGAACACACACACACACACACGAACACACACACACACGAACACACACACACACACAGGTTCACTGAGGGTTTCCATGGATGCAGTGAATCAGACAGAGACATGTACTGAACACTCCAACAGCCGTAGGAGACGCCTGACGTTTTATCGACTCTTTAACGAACCGTGTTATTTTGATAGTTTTTCTTCTTCTTCTTCTTCGCTTCGTTTGTAACTTATTTTGTCATTTAATGTTGCTGCTACCGTCTCTCATGACCCGATAACAACTTCTGGACGTCAGATCCAGAAATTACTCAACCTTGAACTGGACAGAAACATGATCTTCAGACTCCCGAACCGAGGCCCTCATCCCTGACATTCGCAGGAGAAAAAGACGAGAGAAAATATCGCGGAAGGAGATCGGGGTGTCTTGTAGGGGATCCGCCTTTGCCGTCGGTACTATTGGCCAACGTACATTCACTGGAAAGTTGACGAACTACAAGTATATATGCCCTACCAACGGGACATTTAAACCTGTAATATCTTATGTTTCACCGAGTCGTGGATGAACGACGACATGATTACCATACAGCCGGTGGGTTATACACTCTATTGGCAGGACAGAACAGCAGCCTCTGGTAAGACAAGGGGTGGCATGTATATTTGTAAACAACAGCTGGTGCACGATATCTAAGGAAGTCTCTAGGTTTTGCTCGCCTGAGGTAGAGTATCTCATGATAAGCTGTAGACCACACTATCTAACCAAGCGAGGTTTCATCTATATTCATCATAGCTGTCTTCATACCACCACAGACCGAGGCTGGCACTAAGACCGCACGTAATGAGTATCTCATGATAAGCTGTAGACCACACTATCTAACCAAGAGAGGTTTCATCTATATTCATCATAGCTGTCTTCATACCACCACAGACCGAGGCTGGCACTAAGACCGCACGTAATGAGTATCTCATGATAAGCTGTGGACCACACTATCTAACCAAGAGAGGTTTCATCTATATTCATCATAGCTGTCTTCATACCACCACTGTGACAATACAGAGGCGGATGCAAGATGCAAGCAACGATGGTTTAATGAATACAGTTTACAGCAGCAACAGGACAGACTGACTGTACTCAGACGGAATCCGACCCAGGGACTAGGGCGCATCTTCCGATGATAGCGTGCTGAGAAATCCAGGGGAGTGTGTCCGGATGTGTAGGAGGGAGCACAGCAGATAATCCACACAAGGGCGGTGAGAGATGAGTACGGACACACGACACAAACTCAGAGAAGTAACAACGATCTGACAACAAGAAACACTGGTTACAGAACATATAAAGGGAAGATAAGTGATTCCAGCTGGCACAGACAATCAGGCCGAGATTGGGAACCACGCCCACACAAACACGGGAGAGAGAGAGAGAGAGAGAGAGAGAGAGAGAGAGAGAGAGAGAGAGAGGCAGTGGATTCATGAACCGTGACAACCACAGACCGATGATGGCACTAAGATGAACTGTATTCCACCATGAGCAAACAGGAAACCGCTCACCCAGAGGCGGCACTCCTAGTGGCCGGAGACTTTAATGCAGGGAAACTTAAATCTGTTTTACCTCAATTCTACCAGCATGTTAAATGTGCAACCAGAGGAGAAAAATAATTCTAGACCACCTTTACTCCACACACAGAGACGTGTACAAAGCTCTCCCTCGCCCACCATTTGGCAAATCTGAACAAAACACTATGCTCCTGATTCCTTCTTTACAAGCAAACATTAAAGCAGGAAGCACCAGTGACTCGGTCAATTAAAAAAAAAAATGGTCAGATGAAGCAGATGCTAAGCTACAGGACTGTTTTGCTAGCACAGACTGGAATGTGTTCTGGGATCCTTCCAATGGCATTGAGGAGTACACCACATCAGTCACTGGCTTCATCAGTAAGTTCATCGATGACCCGGAAGCTTATAAGAAATCCTGCTTTGCCTTCCGACGAAGCATCAAACAGGAAAAGCATCAATACAGGACTAAGATCAAATTGTACTACACCGGCTCCGACGCTCGTCGGATGTGGCAGGGCTTGCAAACTATTACAGACTACAGAGGGAAGCACAGCCATGACACAAGCCTAACAGTTGTGCTAAATAACTTCTATGCTTGCTTCGAGGCAAGTAACACTGAGGCATGCATGAGAGCATCAGCTGTTCCGGACGACTGTGAGTAAGACCTTTAAACAGGTCAACACTTACAGGGCCGCATGGCCAAATGGATTATCAGGACGTGTACTCCGAGCATGCACTGACCAACTGGCAAGTGTCTTCACTTATATTTTCATCCTCTCCCTGTCTGAGTCTGTAATACCAACACATGTCAAGCAGACCACCATAGTCAATAGTCCTTGTGCCCAAGAACACTAAGGTAATCTGCCTAAATGACTACCGACACGTCTGTCGGCGTGAAGTGCTTTGAAAGGCTAGTCACGGCTCACATCAACACCATTATCCCAGAAACCCTAGACCCACTCCAATATGCATACCGCCCCAACAGATCCACAGATGATGCAATCTCTATTGCACTCCACACTGCCCTTTCCCACCTGGACAAGAGGAACACCTACAGTATGTGAAAATGCGATTCATTGACTACAGCTCAGCTTTCAACACCATAGTGCCCTCAAAGCTCATCAATAAGCTAAGGACCCTGGGACTAAACACCTCCCTCTACAACTGGATCCTGGACTTCCTGATGGGCCGCCCCCCCCGGTGGTAAGGGTAGGTAACAACACATCTGCCATGCTGATTCTCAACACAGGGGCCCCTCAGGGGTGCATTCTCAGTCCCCTCTTGTACTCCCTGTTCACTCATGACTGCACGGCCAGGCACAACTCCAACACCATCATTAAGTTTGCCGATGACACAACAAGACAGCCTATAGGGAGGAGGTCAGAGACCTGGTGGAGCAGGTTGAGAGCTTCAAGTTCCTTGGTGTCCACATCACCAACAAACTAACATGGTCCAAGCACACCAAGACATTTGTGAAGAGGGCACGACAAAGCCTACTCCCCCTGGAGAGGGTAGCAAGTTTTAAGTTCCTCGGCATACACATCACAGACAAACTGAATTGTTCCACTCACACAGACAGCATCGTGAGGAAGGCGCAGCAGCGCCTCTTCAACCTCAGGAGGCTGAAGAAATTCGGCTTGTCACCAAAAGCACTCACAAACTTCTACAGATGCACAATCGAGAGCATCCTGGCGGGCTGTATCACCGCCTGGTATGGCAACTGCACCGCCCTCAACCGTAAGGCTCTCCAGAGGGTAGTGAGGTCTGCACAACGCATCACCGGGGGCAAACTACCTGCCCTCCAGGACACCTACACCACCCGATGCTACAGGAAGGCCATAAAGATCATCAAGGACATCAACCACCTGAGCCACTGCCTGTTCACCCCGCTGTCATCCAGAAGGCGAGGTCAGTACAGGTGCATCAAAGCTGGGACCGAGAGACTGAAAAACAGCTTCTATCTCAAGGCCATCAGACTGTTAAACAGCCACCACTAACATTGAGTGGCTACTGCCAACACACTGTCAATGCCACTGACTCTACTCCAGCCACTTTAATCATGGGAATTGATGGGAAATGATGTAAATATATCACTAGCCACTTTAAACAATGCTACCTTATATAATGTTACTTACCCTACATTATTCATCTCATATGCATACGTAGATACTGTACTCTATATCATCGACTGCATCCTTATGTAATACATGTATCACTAGCCACTTTAACTATGCCACTTGGTTTACATACTCATCTCATATGTATATACTGTACTCGATATCATCTACTGTATCTTGCCTATGCTGCTCTGTACCATCACTCATTCATATATCTTTATGTACATATTCTTTATCCCCTTACACTGTGTATAAGACAGTAGTTTTGGAATTGTTAGTTAGATCACTTGTTCGTTATTACTGCATTGTCGGAACTAGAAGCACAAGCATTTCGCTACACTCACATTAACATCTGCTAACCATGTGTATGTGACAAATAAATTTGATTTGATTTGATTTCAAGAGACTGAAAAGATTTGGCATGGGTCCTCAGATCCTCAAAAGGTTCTACAACTGCACCATGGAGAGCATCCTAACTGGTTGCATCACTGCCTGTTATGGCAGCTGCTCGTCCTCCAACCGCAAGGCACTACAGAGGGTAGTGTGTACGGCCGAGTGAAACATGGCTTAAGCCTGATGAATTTACTGTTTTAAATGAGGCCTCACCTCCTGGCTACACTAGTGACCATATCCCCCGTGCATCCCGCAAAGGCGGAGGTGTTGCTAACATTTACGATATCAAATTTCAATTTACCCCCCAAAAAATGACATTTTCGTCTTTTGAGCTTCTAGTCATGAAATCTATGCAGCCTACTCAATCACTTTTTATAGCTACTGTTTACAGGCCTCCTGGGCCATATACAGCGTTTCTCACTGAGTTCCCTGAATTCCTATCGGACCTTGTAGTCATAGCAGATAATATTCTAATCTTTGGTGACTTTAATATTCACATGGAAAAGTCCACAGACCCACTCCAAAAGGCTTTCGGAGCCATCATCGACTCAGTGGGTTTTGTCCAACATGTCTCTGGACCCACTCACTGTCACAGTCATACGCTGGACCTAGTTTTGTCCCATGGAATAAATGTGGTGGATCTTAATGTTTTTCCTCATAATCCTGGACTATCGGACCACCATTTTATTACGTTTGCAATTGCAACAAATAATCTGCTTAGACCCCAACCAAGGAACATCAAAAGTCGTGCTATAAATTCACAGACAACACAAAGATTCCTTGATGCCCTTCCAGACTCCCTCTGCCTACCCAAGGACGCCAGAGGACAAAAATCAGTTAACCACCTAACTGAGGATCTCAATTTAACCTTGCGCAATACCCTAGATGCAGTTGCACCCCTAAAAACTAAAAAAATGTCTCATAAGAAACTAGCTCCCTGGTACACAGAAAATACCCGAGCTCTGAAGCAAGCTTCCAGAAAATTGGAACGGAAATGGCGCCACACCAAACTGGAAGTCTTCCGACTAGCTTGGAAGGACGGTACCGTGCAGTACCGTAGAGCCCTTACTGCTGCTCGATCATCCTATTTTTCTAACTTAATTGAGGAAAATAAGAACAATCCGAAATTCCTTTTTAATACTGTCGCAAAGCTAACTAAAAAGCAGCATTCCCCAAGAGAGGATGACTTTCACTTTAGCAGTGATAAATTCATGAACTTCTTTGAGGAAAAGATTATGATTATTAGAAAGCAAATTACGGACTCCTCTTTAAACCTGCGTATTCCTCCAAACCTCAGTTGTCCTGAGTCTGCACAACTCTGCCAGGACCTAGGATCAAGAGAGACGCTCAAGTGTTTTAGTACTATATCTCTTGACACTATGATGAAAATAATCATGGCCTCTAAACCTTCAAGCTGCATACTGGACCCTATTCCAACTAAACTACTGAAAGAGCTGCTTCCTGTGCTTGGCCCTCCTATGTTGAACATAATAAACGGCTCTCTATCCACTGGATGTGTACCAAACTCACTAAAAGTGGCAGTAATAAAGCCTCTCTTGAAAAAGCCAAACCTTGACCCAGAAAATATAAAAAACTATCGGCCTATATCGAATCTTCCATTCCTCTCAAAAATTTTAGAGAAGGCTGTTGCGCAGCAACTCACTGCCTTCCTGAAGACAAACAATGTATACGAAATGCTTCAGTCTGGTTTTAGACCCCATCATAGCACTGAGACGGCACTTGTGAAGGTGGTAAATGACATTTTAATGGCATCGGACCGAGGCTCTGCATCTGTCCTCGTGCTCCTAGACCTTAGTGCTGCTTTTGATACCATCGATCACCACATTCTTTTGGAGAGATTGGAAACCCAAATTGGTCTACACGGACATGTTCTGGCCTGGTTTAGATCTTATCTGTCGGAAAGATATCAGTTTGTCTCTGTGAATGGTTTGTCCTCTGACAAATCAACTGTAAATTTCGGTGTTCCTCAAGGTTCCGTTTTAGGACCACTATTGTTTTCACTATATATTTTACCTCTTGGAGATGTTATTCGAAAACATAATGTAAACTTTCACTGCTATGCGGATGACACACAGCTGTACATTTCAATGAAACATGGTGAAGCCCCAAAATTGCCCTCGCTAGAAGCATGTGTTTCAGACATAAGGAAGTGGATGGCTGCAAACTTTCTACTATTAAACTCGGACAAAACAGAGATGCTTGTTCTAGGTCCCAAGAAACAAAGAGATCTTCTGTTGAATCTGACAATTAATCTTAATGGTTGTACAGTCGTCTCAAATAAAACTGTGAAGGACCTCGGCGTTACTCTGGACCCTGATCTCTCTTTTGAAGAACATATCAAGACCATTTCGAGGACAGCTTTTTTCCATCTATGTAACATTGCAAAAATCAGAAACTTTCTGTCCAAAAATGATGCAGAAAAATTAATCCATGCTTTTGTCACTTCTAGGTTAGACTACTGCAATGCTCTATTTTCCGGCTACCCGGATAAAGCACTAAATAAACTTCAGTTAGTGCTAAATACGGCTGCTAGAATCCTGACTAGAACCAAAAAATTTGATCATATTACTCCAGTGCTAGCCTCTCTACACTGGCTTCCTGTCAAAGCAAGGGCTGATTTCAAGGTTTTACTGCTAACCTACAAAGCATTACATGGGCTTGCTCCTACCTATCTCTCTGATTTGGTCCTGCCGTACATACCTACACGTACGCTACGGTCACAAGACGCAGGCCTCCTAATTGTCCCTAGAATTTCTAAGCAAACAGCTGGAGGCAGGGCTTTCTCCTATAGAGCTCCATTTTTATGGAACGGTCTGCCTACCCATGTCAGAGACGCAAACTCAGTCTCAACCTTTAAGTCTTTACTGAAGACTCATCTCTTCAGTGGGTCATATGATTGAGTGTAGTCTGGCCCAGGAGTGGGAAGGTGAACGGAAAGGCTCTGGAGCAACGAACCGCCCTTGCTGTCTCTGCCTGGCCGGTTCCCCTCTTTCCACTGGGATTCTCTGCCTCTAACCCTATTACAGGGGCTGAGTCACTGGCTTGCTGGGGCTCTCTCATGCCGTCCCTGGAGGGGGTGCGTCACCTGAGTGGGTTGATTCACTGTTGTGGTCATCCTGTCTGGGTTGGCGCCCCCCCCTTGGGTTGTGCCGTGGCGGAGATCTTTGTGGGCTATACTCAGCCTTGTCTCAGGATGGTAAGTTGGTGGTTGAAGATATCCCTCTAGTGGTGTGGGGGCTGTGCTTTGGCAAAGTGGGTGGGGTTATATCCTTCCTGTTTGGCCCTGTCCGGGGGTGTCCTCGGATGGGGCCACAGTGTCTCCTGACCCCTCCTGTCTCAGCCTCCAGTATTTATGCTGCAGTAGTTTATGTGTCGGGGGGCTGGGGTCAGTTTGTTATATCTGGAGTACTTCTCCTGTCCTATTCGGTGTCCTGTGTGAATCTAAGTGTGCGTTCTCTAATTCTCTCCTTCTCTCTTTCTTTCTCTCTCTCGGAGGACCTGAGCCCTAGGACCATGCCCCAGGACTACCTGACATGATGACTCCTTGCTGTCCCCAGTCCACCTGGCCATGCTGCTGTTCCAGTTTCAACTGACCTGAGCCCTAGGACCATGCCCCAGGACTACCTGACATGATGACTCCTTGCTGTCCCCAGTCCACCTGGCCATGCTGCTGCTCCAGTTTCAACCTCCACCTGACTGTGCTGCTGCTCCAGTTTCAACTGTTCTGCCTTATTATTATTCGACCATGCTGGTCATTTATGAACATTTGAACATCTTGGCCATGTTCTGTTATAATCTCCACCCGGCACAGCCAGAAGAGGACTGGCCACCCCACATAGCCTGGTTCCTCTCTAGGTTTCTTCCTAGGTATTGGCCTTTCTAGGGAGTTTTTCCTAGCCACCGTGCTGCTACACCTGCTTTGCTTGCTGTTTGGGGTTTTAGGCTGGGTTTCTGTACAGCACTTTGAGATATCAGCTGATGTACGAAGGGCTATATAAATAAATTTGATTTGATTTGATTTGATTTGAATGTCCTTGAGTGGCCCAGCCAGAACCCAGACTTAAACCAGATCGAGCATCTCTGGAGAGACCTGAAAACAGCTGTGCAGCAAAGCTCCCCATCCAACCTGACAGAACGTGAGAGGACCTGCAGAGAAGAATGGAATAAACTCCCCAAATTCAGGTCAAGCTTGTATCATCATACCCAAGAAGACTTGAGGCTGTAATTGCTCCTAAAGGTGCTTCAACAAAGTACAGAGTAAAGGGTCTGAATCCTTCTTTTTTTACATTTTATAAATTAGATAACATTTCTAATAAACAGTTTTTGATAACATTTCTAAAAAACAGTTTTTGATTTGTGGTGTATTGTGATGTCATTATAATACATTGTGATGTCATTGTGGGGTATTGTGATGTCATTATAGGGTATTGTGATGTCATTGGGGGGGTATTGTGGGTAGATTGATGAGGAGAAAAAATATTTTCATAATTTTTAGAATGAGTCTGTAACCTAATAAAATGTGGGAAAAGTCAAGGGGTCTTGAAAACGTTATGCAAAACACTGTATACTGATAGTGACAAATTAGTACTTCTGTTGGCGTGACCTTATACGATAACATAACGAGTGAGATAGGGGATACTTCCCACATGGCAACCTTTAACTTTAAGGACTAGGGGGCCTTTTGGAAAGACCCCACAGTGTCCATCCCTTTAAGGACTAGGGGTCCTTTTGGAAAGACCCCACAGTGTCCATCCCTTTAAGGACTAGGGGGCCTTTTGGAAAGACCCCACAGTGTCCATCCCTTTAAGGACTAGGGGGCCTTTTGGAAAGACCCCACAGTGTCCATCCCTTTAAGGACTAGGGGGCCTTTTGGAAAGACCCCACAGTGTCCATCCCTTTAACTTTAAGGACTAGGGGGCCTTTTGGAAAGACCCCACAGTGTCCATCCCTTTAACTTTAAGGACTAGGGGGCCTTTTGGAAAGACCTCACAGTGTCCATCCCTTTAAGGACTAGGGGGCCTTTTGGAAAGACCCCACAGTGTCCATCCCTTTAAGGACTAGGGGGCCTTTTGGAAAGACCTCACAGTGTCCATCCCTTTAAGGACTAGGGGGCCTTTTGGAAAAACCTCACAGTGTCCATCCCTTTAACTTTAAGGACTAGGGGGCCTTTTGGAAAGACCCCACAGTGTTCATCCCTTTAACTTTAAGGACTAGGGGGCCTTTTGGAAAGACCCCACAGTGTACATCCCTTTAACTTTAAGGACTAGGGGGCCTTTTGGAAAGACCCCACAGTGTCCATCCCTTTAAGGACTAGGGGCCTTTTGGAAAGACCTCACAGTGTCCATCCCTTTAAGGACTAGGGGGCCTTTTGGAAAGACCCCACAGTGTCCATCCCTTTAACTTTAAGGACTAGGGGGCCTTTTGGAAAGACCTCACAGTGTCCATCCCTTTAAGGACTAGGGGGCCTTTTGGAAAGACCCCACAGTGTCCATCCCTTTAACTTTAAGGACTAGGGGGCCTTTTGGAAAGACCTCACAGTGTCCATGCCTTTAAGGACTAGGGGGCCTTTTGGAAAGACCCCACAGTGTCCATCCCTTTAAGGACTAGGGGGCCTTTTGGAAAGACCTCACAGTGTCCATCCCTTTAAGGACTAGGGGGCCTTTTGGAAAAACCTCACAGTGTCCATCCCTTTAACTTTAAGGACTAGGGGGCCTTTTGGAAAGACCCCACAGTGTTCATCCCTTTAACTTTAAGGACTAGGGGGCCTTTTGGAAAGACCCCACAGTGTACATCCCTTTAACTTTAAGGACTAGGGGGCCTTTTGGAAAGACCCCACAGTGTCCATCCCTTTAAGGACTAGGGGGCCTTTTGGAAAGACCTCACAGTGTCCATCCCTTTAAGGACTAGGGGGCCTTTTGGAAAGACCCCACAATGTCCATCCCTTTAAGGACTAGGGGGCCTTTTGGAAAGACCCCACAGTGTCCATCCCTTTAAGGACTAGGGGGCCTTTTGGAAAGACCCCAAAATGTCCATCCCTTTAAGGACTAGGGGGCCTTTTGGAAAGACCTCACAGTGTCCATCCCTTTAAGGACTAGGGGGCCTTTTGGAAAGACCTCACAGTGTCCATCCCTTTAAGGACTAGGAGGCCTTTTGGAAAGACCTCACAGTGTCCATCCCTTTAAGGACTAGGGGGCCTTTTGGAAAGACCTCACAGTGTCCATCCCTTTAAGGACTAGGAGGCCTTTTGGAAAGACCTCACAGTGTCCATCCCTTTAAGGACTAGGGGGCCTTTTGGAAAGACCTCACAGTGTCCATCCCTTTAACTTTAAGGACTAGGGGGCCTTTTGGAAAGACCCCACAGTGTCCATCCCTTTAAGGACTAGGGGTCCTTTTGGAAAGACCCCACAGTGTCCATCCCTTTAAGGACTAGGGGGCCTTTTGGAAAGACCCCACAGTGTCCATACCTTTAAGGACTAGGGGCCTTTTGGAAAGACCTCACAGTGTCCATCCCTTTAAGGACTAGGGGGCCTTTTGGAAAGACCCCACAGTGTCCATCCCTTTAACTTTAAGGACTAGGGGGCCTTTTGGAAAGACCTCACAGTGTCCATCCCTTTAAGGACTAGGGGGCCTTTTGGAAAGACCCCACAGTGTCCATCCCTTTAACTTTAAGGACTAGGGGGCCTTTTGGAAAGACCTCACAGTGTCCATCCCTTTAAGGACTAGGGGGCCTTTTGGAAAGACCTCACAGTGTCCATCCCTTTAAGGACTAGGGGGCCTTTTGGAAAAACCTCACAGTGTCCATCCCTTTAACTTTAAGGACTAGGGGTCCTTTTGGAAAGACCCCACAGTGTCCATCCCTTTAACTTTAAGGACTAGGGGGCCTTTTGGAAAGACCTCACAGTGTCCATCCCTTTAAGGACTAGGGGGCCTTTTGGAAAGACCCCACAGTGTCCATCCCTTTAACTTTAAGGACTAGGGGGCCTTTTGGAAAGACCTCACAGTGTCCATCCCTTTAAGGACTAGGGGGCCTTTTGGAAAGACCCCACAGTGTCCATCCCTTTAAGGACTAGGGGGCCTTTTGGAAAGACCTCACAGTGTCCATCCCTTTAAGGACTAGGGGGCCTTTTGGAAAAACCTCACAGTGTCCATCCCTTTAACTTTAAGGACTAGGGGGCCTTTTGGAAAGACCCCACAGTGTTCATCCCTTTAACTTTAAGGACTAGGGGGCCTTTTGGAAAGACCCCACAGTGTACATCCCTTTAACTTTAAGGACTAGGGGGCCTTTTGGAAAGACCCCACAGTGTCCATCCCTTTAAGGACTAGGGGGCCTTTTGGAAAGACCTCACAGTGTCCATCCCTTTAAGGACTAGGGGGCCTTTTGGAAAGACCCCACAGTGTCCATCCCTTTAAGGACTAGGGGGCCTTTTGGAAAGACCCCACAGTGTCCATCCCTTTAAGGACTAGGGGGCCTTTTGGAAAGACCCCAAAATGTCCATCCCTTTAAGGACTAGGGGGCCTTTTGGAAAGACCTCACAGTGTCCATCCCTTTAAGGACTAGGGGGCCTTTTGGAAAGACCTCACAGTGTCCATCCCTGTAAGTACTAGGGGGCCTTTTGGAAAGACCCCACAGTGTCCATCCCTTTAAGGACTAGGGGACCTTTTGGAAAGACCTCACAGTGTCCATCCCTTTAAGGACTAGGGGGCCTTTTGGAAAGACCCCACAGTGTGCATCCCTTTAAGTACTAGGGGGCCTTTTGGAAAGACCCCACAGTGTCCATCCCTTTAACTTTAAGGACTAGGGGGCCTTTTGGAAAGACCCCACAGTGTTCATCCCTTTAACTTTAAGGACTAGGGGGCCTTTTGGAAAGACCCCACAGTGTACATCCCTTTAACTTTAAGGACTAGGGGGCCTTTTGGAAAGACCCCACAGTGTCCATCCCTTTAAGGACTAGGGGGCCTTTTGGAAAGACCTCACAGTGTCCATCCCTTTAAGGACTAGGGGGCCTTTTGGAAAGACCCCACAGTGTAAATCCCTTTAAGGACTAGGGGGCCTTTTGGAAAGACCCCACAGTGTCCATCCCTTTAAGGACTAGGGGGCCTTTTGGAAAGACCTCACAGTGTCCATCCCTTTAAGGACTAGGGGGCCTTTTGGAAAAACCTCACAGTGTCCATCCCTTTAACTTTAAGGACTAGGGGGCCTTTTGGAAAGACCCCACAGTGTTCATCCCTTTAACTTTAAGGACTAGGGGGCCTTTTGGAAAGACCCCACAGTGTACATCCCTTTAACTTTAAGGACTAGGGGGCCTTTTGGAAAGACCCCACAGTGTCCATCCCTTTAAGGACTAGGGGGCCTTTTGGAAAGACCTCACAGTGTCCATCCCTTTAAGGACTAGGGGGCCTTTTGGAAAGACCCCACAGTGTCCATCCCTTTAAGGACTAGGGGGCCTTTTGGAAAGACCCCACAGTGTCCATCCCTTTAAGGACTAGGGGGCCTTTTGGAAAGACCCCAAAATGTCCATCCCTTTAAGGACTAGGGGGCCTTTTGGAAAGACCTCACAGTGTCCATCCCTTTAAGGACTAGGGGGCCTTTTGGAAAGACCTCACAGTGTCCATCCCTTTAAGGACTAGGGGGCCTTTTGGAAAGACCTCACAGTGTCCATCCCTTTAAGGACTAGGGGGCCTTTTGGAAAGACCTCACAGTGTCCATCCCTTTAACTTTAAGGACTAGGGGGCCTTTTGGAAAGACCCCACAGTGTCCATCCCTTTAAGGACTAGGGGGCCTTTTGGAAAGACCTCACAGTGTCCATCCCTTTAAGGACTAGGGGGCCTTTTGGAAAGACCTCACAGTGTCCATCCCTTTAAGGACTAGGGGGCCTTTTGGAAAGACCTCACAGTGTCCATCCCTTTAAGGACTAGGGGGCCTTTTGGAAAGACCCCACAGTGTCCATCCCTTTAAGGACTAGGGGGCTTTTGGAAAGAGCCCACAGTGTCCATCCCTTTAAGGACTAGGGGGCCTTTTGGAAAGACCTCACAGTGTCCATCCCTTTAAGGACTAGGGGGCCTTTTGGAAAGACCCCACAGTGTCCATCCCTTTAAGGACTAGGGGACCTTTTGGAAAGACCTCACAGTGTCCATCCCTTTAAGGACTAGGGGGCCTTTTGGAAAGACCTCACAGTGTCCATCCCTTTAAGGACTAGGGGGCCTTTTTGGAAAGACCTCACAGTGTCCATCCCTTTAAGGACTAGGGGGCCTTTTGGAAAGACCTCACAGTGTCCATCCCTTTAAGGACTAGGGGGCCTTTTGGAAAGACCTCACAGTGTCCATCCCTGTAAGTACTAGGGGGCCTTTTGGAAAGACCCCACAGTGTCCATCCCTTTAAGGACTAGGGGACCTTTTGGAAAGACCTCACAGTGTCCATCCCTTTAAGGACTAGGGGGCCTTTTGGAAAGACCCCACAGTGTCCATCCCTTTAAGTACTAGGGGGCCTTTTGGAAAGACCCCACAGTGTCCATCCCTTTAACTTTAAGGACTAGGGGGCCTTTTGGAAAGACCCCACAGTGTTCATCCCTTTAACTTTAAGGACTAGGGGGCCTTTTGGAAAGACCCCACAGTGTACATCCCTTTAACTTTAAGGACTAGGGGGCCTTTTGGAAAGACCCCACAGTGTCCATCCCTTTAAGGACTAGGGGGCCTTTTGGAAAGACCTCACAGTGTCCATCCCTTTAAGGACTAGGGGGCCTTTTGGAAAGACCCCACAGTGTCCATCCCTTTAAGGACTAGGGGGCCTTTTGGAAAGACCCCACAGTGTCCATCCCTTTAAGGACTAGGGGGCCTTTTGGAAAGACCCCAAAATGTCCATCCCTTTAAGGACTAGGGGGCCTTTTGGAAAGACCTCACAGTGTCCATCCCTTTAAGGACTAGGGGGCCTTTTGGAAAGACCTCACAGTGTCCATCCCTTTAAGGACTAGGGGGCCTTTTGGAAAGACCTCACAGTGTCCATCCCTTTAAGGACTAGGGGGCCTTTTGGAAAGACCTCACAGTGTCCATCCCTTTAAGGACTAGGGGGCCTTTTGGAAAGACCTCACAGTGTCCATCCCTTTAACTTTAAGGACTAGGGGGCCTTTTGGAAAGACCTCACAGTGTCCATCCCTTTAAGGACTAGGGGGCCTTTTGGAAAGACCTCACAGTCTCCATCCCAAGTATTTTACACTTTTACTAGCTGTTAATGAATTAACATCTTAGTTATAATATTATAATAAGTCTTAGTTATAATATTTTAATAATTAACATCTTAGTTATAAAATAATAATACATCTTAGTTATAATATTGTAATAATTAACATCGTATTAATACTATTATAGTAATAACATCTTCATTATAATATTATAATAATTACCATCTTAGTTATATTATAATAATTACCATCTTAGCTATAACATAATAATAATAAGTCTTAGTTATGATATTATAATAGTAACATCTTAGCTATAACATAATAATAATAAGTCTTAGTTATTATAATAATATTATAGTAATAACGTGTTAGCTATAATATTTCAAATGGATGTGGTATCTTCACAGCTTGAATATTCATATAAAAACACTGTTGTATTCAGATCCCTTTTGTTTACCCAACATGCAATGCACAAACATGTTAATGTCTTAGCTATGTTGGTGGTGTGTGGGGGGGGACACACACACACACACACTACAACTCTACTTCCCAAACACACACAAACAGCAGTATTCTATTAGGACGTAATAAAGACAGCAATACACCTATTGTTTATCAAACACGTCAGAGTCACTGGGAGAATTTTAGTTTTT
This sequence comes from Oncorhynchus kisutch, assembly GCF_002021735.2. Taxonomy (NCBI): domain Eukaryota; kingdom Metazoa; phylum Chordata; class Actinopteri; order Salmoniformes; family Salmonidae; genus Oncorhynchus; species Oncorhynchus kisutch. Next base: position 6,369,890 of record NW_022261978.1, on the reverse strand, counting down.
TATTTATACCTCACACGAATGTGTTGCTTTGTTACATCAGTTCATCTTAATTAATAATGTTAAAGATAAGATTTGTTCATTGTTTTGTTTTTTTCCGGGGGGGGGGCGTTAATAAATTACTGCTCCTCCTTGTTAATTGAGAAGAGAACATGTGAAGTATTCTTCTTCTCTTGTCGTAATCAGTGTAACACTCCCATTACGAGGATAATAAAATATAACATGCATTTCCCTTCTTGTTCCCTGAAGGGGGCATTATGATTATTTTAAATGCTAAACAGCTCCTACTACCCCCCCCCCATAAAGCATCAATTACTTGGATTTATGTCACAATGCTGCGTAGATTACCAAATAAATAAATGCATCCCAAATGGCATCCCTTATTCCCTGTGTAGTGCACTCACTTTTCACCAGAGGCCCCTGTGGGGCCCTAGGGCACCGTGTAGTGAGTAGGGTGCCGTTCGGGACATAAAACCATAATTTGGCAGCAGCGAGAATAATGAGGTGTAAAAGAACGTAGATCAAGATGGATCGAGACTGAGATTTAGACTGATCTTTTACTTCATTAAAGCAGAAGAACAGAGTCCTAATGAGAATTATATATTTTTGCTATGAAGTTCTTTGACAATAGTAATGGAACATTTTCACATTGATCTAATGAATTTTAGAGACTAAGGGAGACTGTGTCCTAAATAGAACCCTATTCCTTATGGGTTCTAATCAAAAGCAGTCTGCTATATACAGGGGGTGGGGGTATGATATTTGGGACGCAACACCATACTCTTCCTCAGATTGAAAGGTTTTTGGATTAATTACAATGGTAATAGATGAGATTTGGGATGATAAGATACAAAATAGCTCTCTGATACAGCATATGCTGCAGTTATCAGTTGAACAAGCAAGCAGCAGTACAGGGTGATGCTGTTACGGTTTTCTTCTGGTGAAAGAGAGGTGGACCCAAACGCAGCGTGGTTATTTATAAACATCTTTAATAAAGATGATAACGTGAACAATAACTTATACAAAACAAGAAAACGTGTGTCACGCCCTGGTCTTAGTATTTGGTGTTTTCTTCATTATTTCGGTCAGGCCAGGTTGTGACATGGGTTTATTATGTGGTGTGTTTTGTCTTGGGGTTTTAGTAGGTATTGGTATTGTGGCTTAGTAGGGTTATCTAGTAAAGTCTATGGTTGCCTGAAGTGGTTCTCAATCAGAGGCAGGTGATTCTCGTTGTCTCTGATTGGGAACCATATTTAAGCAGCCATATTCTTGGAGTGTTTCGTGGGTGATTGTTCCTGTCTCTGTGTTTGTTTGCAACAGATAGGCTGTATAGGTTTTCACGTTTTTGTTTTGTTTTTCCATTGTCATTAAACATGTATCAAGAATACCCACGCTGCATTTTGGTCCGACTCTCCTTCACCGCAAGAAAACCGTAACAACGTGGAAAACCAAAAACAGTCCTAACTGGTGCAAGAGACAGAGACAGGAACAATCACCCACTAAATACTCAAAGAATATGGCTGCCTAAATATGGTTCCCAATCAGAGACAACGATAAACACCTGCCTCTGATTGAGAACCACTCTAGGCAACCATAGACTTACTTAGAATACTTAACTAAACACAATCCCATAAACTACAAAACCCCTAGACAAAACAAACCACATAAATCACCCATGTCACACCCTGGCCTGACCAAAATAATAAAGAGAACACAGAATACTAAGACCAGGGCGTGACAGATGCTCTTTAAATTCACGATTCACATCCATACCTATTCTTTCGTGTCGATAGTTTTATGTTCAAGTCTTCGAGATGGTTTTTCATTATGTCATATATTTCATTTGGTAATCTTACTCCCCAGAGCTCTAGCATTAAAAACAGTAAGAAGTGTCTGGTACAAATATGTACAAAATGATAGGTTTCGTTGTAAAAAAAAAAAAAAATTACTTAACCAGAATTTGAGCTAAAAGTTAAAATGTGTTAAAGGTTACAACAGTCCCGTTAGTGGTTAGGGTCAGGACCCTGAGTGTTACCAACAGTCCCATTAGTGGTTAGGGTCAGGACCCTGAGGGTTTAATCAACTGTAATCTGTTTGAACTGAGCTTTGTTTGAAAAAAGCTTGTTGCGTAAAATAAAAATTAAAACATGTTTTACCTTTGGGATGGCAACACTTTAAGTTGGGTCAGAAAACGTTGAGTAAATTCACAATCCTGTTGCAGCTGGCTGCCTTAAATAAATTGTACGTTGAATCAACCAACTTCTGCTCCAAGTTGAGTAGAATTGCTTTTAAGGTGTAACTAGCCCGTCAAAGAAAGACCTTTCGATTAATGTATGTTTTTATATTGTAATAAAGACTACCGTTTTACACTGGGAAACATGCCTATAAGGTAGAAGGCATTTTCAAGTTGAGTTATATGTTCAATTTGAGTATGTATGCTGGGTCAGCCATAAGCGCAAATGTTGAGCAAACTCACAATCTACTACAGCTTGTTGCCTTTTACAATTGTATGTTGAATCAACTTTAATGCTATTTTTGTTGAGCAAACCACACAATCCTAATTCGGCTGCTTGTTTTATGTTGAATCAATATATATATATATTTTTTTACCTTTATTTTTACCTTTATTTAACCAGGCAAGTCAGTTAATAAGAACAAATTCTTATTTTCAATGACAGCCTAGGAACAGGGGGTTAACTGCCTGTTCAGGGGCAGAACGACAGACCTTGTCAGCTCGGGGGTTTGAACTCACAACCTTCCGGTTACTAGTCCAACGCTCTAACCACTAGGCTACGCTGCCACCCCCAAAAAAATGTTTTTATTTTTTATTTTTCTTAAAGTGTGTAAAAATCAAACAATGAGAAATAATCTCAATCAATCCAAATTTGCCCGGGGGGGTGTGGGGTGGGGGGGGTTGCTCCAGCGTTGACAGAAGGGAGGAGGACTATTAAGGACTATTAAATGGAAGATTCATGTCGTCTTTGTTCCATTTGAGCTTCCTTCTATGGGAACACTTTTAGATTAGGACATTTACTATAGATTAGAGCATCTATCGACAACGGCTTTGTTAGGGATTCATAAGGAGGTCAGGAATGTTACAGAATGTTTCTGTGAAGTGAAAAATGTCCTCCATTTCCTTTTAAAAAAAGTAAAAAATCATAATAGAACACACACGTTCCAAATGGAACACTATTCCCTGGTTAGTGCACTACTTTTGACCAGGGCCCATAGGATATAGGGTGCCATTTTTGGGACATAATCCACAGTACCCTTTTGTCTGGTTATTGTCACAGTACACTATGTGAACCTTCTCTATATAGTTTGATAAGAAATGTTGAAGCCAAAAGGCCATTTTAAAGAAGAAGAAGACTTTGTGATTCATTTAAAGGATCTTATTTAGATGAGCTTCCCATGTTATGGTTACTTATTGACCTGAGACATGATTGACAGCTTGTACCCGCCCACTCTACTGGGAAGCGAAAAGTCAATATGGGGGCAGGTAGTTTGGCAAGCTAAAGGGGAAGTCCTAGCACTGGTTGGGAGGCTTTACAGCTTCCAACCACCACCACCACCACCACCACCATCACCATCACCACCAACATCACCACCACCACCACCACCACCACAACCACCATCACCAGCACCACCATCACCACCACCACCATCACCACCACCACCACAACCACCATCACCAGCACCACCATCACCACCACCACCACCACCACCATCACCACCACCATCACCACCACCACCATCACCATCACCACCACCACCACCACCATCACCACCACCACCACCACCACCACCACCACCACCATCACCACAACCACCATCACCACCACCACCGCCACCGCCACCACCACCACCACCACCACCACCACCACCACCACCACCATCACCATCATCACCACAACCGCCATCATCACCACCACCACCATCACCACCACCATCATCACCACCACCACCACCACCACCACCATCACCACCACCATCACCACCAACATCACCACCACCACCACCATCACCACAACCACCATCACCACCACCACCATCACCACCACCACCACAACCACCACCACAACCACCACCACCACCACCACCATCACCATCACCATCATCACCACAACCACCACCACCACCATCACCACCACCATCACCACCACCATCATCACCACCACCACAACCACCACCGCCATCATCACCACCACCACCATCACCACCACCACCACCTCCATCACCACCACCACCATCACCACCACCATCACCACCACCACCACCACCACCACCACCACCACCACCTCCATCACCACCACCACCACAACCACCATCACCGCCGCCACCACCACCACCACCACCACCACCACCACCACCACCAACATCACCACCACCACCACCATCACCACAACCACCATCACCACCACCACCACCGCCACCACCACCACCACCACCACCACCACCACCACCACCACCACCACCACCACCATCACCATCATCACCACAACCACCACCACAACCACCACCACCACCACCACCACCACCACCACCATCATCATCACCACCACCACAACCACCACCGCCATCATCACCACCACCACCATCACCATCACCACCACCATCATCACCACCACCACCACCACCATCATCACCACCACCACCATCACCACCACCTCCACCACCATCATCACCATCACCACAACCACCACCGCCATCATCACCACCACCACCATCTCCATCACCACCACCACCACCACCACCACCACCACCACCACCATCACCATCATCACCACAACCACCACCACAACCACCACCACCACCACCACCACCACCATCATCATCACCACAACCACCACCGCCATCATCACCACCACCACCATCACCACCACCACCATCTCCATCACCACCACCACCACCACCACCACCACCATCACCACAACCACCACCACAACCACCACCACCACCACCACCACCACCACCACCACCATCATCATCACCACCACCACAACCACCACCGCCATCATCACCACCACCACCATCACCATCACCACCACCATCATCACCACCACCATCATCACCACCACCACCATCACCACCACCTCCACCACCATCATCACCATCACCACAACCACCACCGCCATCATCACCACCACCACCATCACCACCACCACCATCTCCATCACCACCACCACCATCACCACCACCATCACCACCACCACCACCTCCATCACCACCACCACCACCACCACCAACATTTCATATTACACTTTACACGTAACATACTGATGTACAAAAGACGTTGCATTGTTCTTGAACGTTGAACTCAGTTATGAATGAAGACGTGCGGCAAACGACGGAACCCTGGATCTAAAGGAGAACAAAGGAACAAAAAGGTGGGTTGAATCCTCATCAACTATTGTGATGTCAGTGGCTGATTTAGACTTGGAAGACACGAGGACAAGTTGTAAACTTTACGCTCCCGTGCCAGTGAATGGCCATGGTGAAACAAAGGACACGGAGCGCATTCAAAACAACTGGATTTTTTTATGAATAAACAAAAAAGAGCTTCGGAGCTCATAAAATATTTGGATTAAATAGATGAATTGTGCATTTTATTGAAATGTTTCCAAATGTTGTAGATTTTTTGCTATTTATTGGGGACGGTGAATATTTTGGGGAAAATCGTTGGAATGTGTTTTGTCGTTCTAGTCGGCTCAATTCTCACGGAACGGAAACATTAAAAACATCCTGATCAAAACAACCGAGCAAAAATAACGACATTGCAAATATAAAGTTTGTATTGTACATGATCGTGACTGAAGTGTGGTTTTTGCATAAATGATGGATGACATGGAGAAAACATTTTTTGGAGCCCATGGCTGCAGAGCAACAACTAAATAACTGACTAAGCTCATTGGCTCTAGTAGGGCAAAGCTTGAAACGTTGACAAGGAAACTAAATGAAATAAATACGCTCATAGTTAGGAAAGAAAATGTTGACAAAAAAGTGACTTTTTATTATGCTGATAGGTTTTAAAGTAAAACTAAATTAATTCATACAGATTCATCAATCCCTTCTAGCTCAATTATCAGATTCATCAATCAGTTCAAGCTCAATTATCAGATTCATCAATCAGTTCAAGCTCAATTATCAGATTCATCAATCCCTTCTAGCTCAATTATCAGATTCATCAATCCCTTCTAGCTCAATTATCAGATTCATCAATCAGTTCAAGCTCAATTATCAGATTCATCAATCCGTTCAAGCTCAATTATCAGATGATGATAAAGGTGTGGGGGTCAAATGGTTTGACCCCCAAAACATGATCAAGTTTGATGAACGTATGAACATGTATGTCGGTGATGCAAAATTCTCTGGACACTGAACATCCCCCTGAAAATAGATGCTAAATGAGATCCTTTAAAAGGCTTCATCCGCAACCTCGAGTAGGATAAGAGCTGCAGCTGAAAGAGCTGATTGCTTGGCCAAGGCAGAAAGCACCTTAAAAAGGCTAAGCTCCAAGTTGAGATAGAAGATGCAAAATTACTAGCTGAGCTATAAAAGCCCACCCCCCCCCCACAAAAGAAAGCGACAACTTGGAATTGCAAGCCCTAAAATAGCAGCATCTAATCCCAAAATAAAAGTCCTGGAAGAACAGGAAGATCCCTTGCAGATGGAACCAAAGACGCTAAAGGACGGCATGAATTTCTCACGAATGAGTCCAGAGGAATGAGGCCTCTTAGAACCCCTGGAAAAGTTCAATCTGTCTTCAGTGGAGAACTCACCAGAAGAGGACGATGAAATGCAGTAATCTACATAGTCCTCACCTGAACTCAAAGCTCAGTCAAGATGCACGACCTAGCAGTAGCCGCCAGCATATATCATCAAGACCAGCAGGTGACACCAACCTGCCAAATAACTATGAGCAGGTTGTATTCGCTGATGTTTTACACCAGGGGTGGGAAACTCCAGTCCTCAAGGACGTGCCAAAGACTGAAATTACCCCACCCCTGTTCTACACAGACAAAGACGAAGTGACTGAACTCATTGTCAAGCAGCAAAGGTTGTCATTACTTCCTGTCAGAGAGAATTACGGTGTTTACAAGCGCCCCCACTTCAATACCAGTCATTTCCCAAGAGCCTTTGTGCATGTTATTGACAACAACGTTGACAACAGTCAAGACAAGCTGTAATTCACAGAGCAATAAACAAATGGTCAAACAAGAGAACTTAGTCCTCAGTTGTCATCATGTGGAACCTAGGGGGTTTGGGTACAGGGAACCTAGGGGGTTTGGGTACAGGGAAGCTAGGGGGTTTGGGTACAGGGAACCTAGGGGGTTTGGGTACAGGGAACCTAGGGGGTTTGGGTACAGGGAAGCTAGGGGGTTTGGGTACAGGGAACCTAGGGGGTTTGGGTATAGGGAACCTAGGGGGTTTGGGTACAGGGAACCTAGGGGGTTTGGGTACAGGGAAGCTAGGGGGTTTGGGTACAGGGAACCTAGGGGGTTTGGGTACAGGGAACCTAGGGGGTTTGGGTACAGGGAACCTAGGGGGTTTGGGTACAGGGAACCTAGGGGGTTTGGGTACAGGGAAGCTAGGGGGTTTGGGTACAGGGAACCTAGGGGGTTTGGGTACAGGGAAGCTAGGGGGTTTGGGTACAGGGAACCTAGGGGGTTTGGGTACAGGGAACCTAGGGGGTTTGGGTACAGGGAACCTAGGGGGTTTGGGTACAGGGAACCTAGGGGGTTTGGGTACAGGGAACCTAGGGGGTTTGGGTACAGGGAAGCTAGGGGGATTGGGTACAGGGAAGCTAGGGTGTTTGGGTACAGGGAAGCTAGGTGGTTTGGGTACAGGGAACCTAGGGGGTTTGGGTACAGGGAACCTAGGGGGTTTGGGTACAGGGAAGCTAGGGGGTTTGGGTACAGGGAAGCTAGGGGGTTTGGGTACAGGGAACCTAGGGGGTTTGGGTACAGGGAACCTAGGGGGTTTGGGTACAGGGAACCTAGGGGGTTTGGGTACAGGGAACCTAGGGGGTTTGGGTACAGGGAACTTAGGGGGTTTGGGTACAGGGAAGCTAGGGGGTTTGGGTACAGGGAACCTAGGGGGTTTGGGTACAGGGAACCTAGGGGGTTTGGGTACAGGGAAGCTAGGGGGTTTGGGTACAGGGAACCTAGGGGGTTTGGGTACAGGGAACCTAGGGGGTTTGGGTACAGGGAACCTAGGGTGTTTGGGTACAGGGAACCTAGGGGGTTTGGGTACAGGGAAGCTAGGGGGTTTGGGTACAGGGAACCTAGGGGGTTTGGGTACAGGGAACCTAGGGGGTTTGGGTACAGGGAAGCTAGGGGGTTTGGGTACAGGGAACCTAGGGGGTTTGGGTACAGGGAAGCTAGGGGGTTTGGGTACAGGGAAGCTAGGTGGTTTGGGTACAGGGAAGCTAGGGGGTTTGGGTACAGGGAAGCTAGGGGGTTTGGGTAAGCTAGGGGGTTTGGGTTCAGGGAAGCTAAGGGGTTTGGGTACAGGGAAGCTAGGGGGTTTGGGTACAGGGAACCTAGGGGGTTTGGGTACAGGGAACTTAGGGGGTTTGGGTACAGGAAAGCTAGGGGGTTTGGGTACAGGGAACCTAGGGGGTTTGAGTACAGGGAAGCTAGGGGGTTTGGGTACAGGGAAGCTAGGGGGTTTGGGTACAGGGAAGCTAGGGGGTTTGGGTACAGGGAAGCTAGGGGGTTTGCGTACAGGGAAGCTAGGGGGTTTGGGTACAGGGAAGCTAGGGGGTTTGGGTACAGGGAAGCTAGGGGTTTTGGGTACAGGGAACCTAGGGGGTTTGGGTACAGGGAACCTAGGGGGTTTGGGTACAGGGAACCTAGGGGGTTTCGGTACAGGGAACCTAGGGGGTTTCGGTACAGGGAACCTAGGGGGTTTGGGTACAGGGAAGCTAGGGGGTTTGGGTACAGGGAAGCTATGGGGTTTGGGTACAGGGAAGCTAGGGGGTTTGGGTACAGGGCACCTAGGGGGTTTGGGTACAGGGAACCTAGGGGGTTTGGGTAAGGGGAACCTAGGGGGTTTGGGTACAGGGAACCTAGGGGGTTTGGGTACAGGGAACCTAGGGGGTTTGGGTACAGGGAACCTAGGGGGTTTGGGTACAGGGAACCTAGGGGGTTTGGGTACAGGGAAGCTAGGGGGTTTGGGTACAAGGAAGCTAGGGGGTTTGGGTACAGGGAAGCTAGGGGGTTTGGGTACAGGGAAGCTAGGGGGTTTGGGTACAGGGAACCTAGGGGGTTTGGGTAAGGGGAACCTAGGGGGTTTGGGTACAGGGAACCTAGCGGGTTTGGGTACATGGAAGCTAGGGGGTTTGGGTACAGGGAACTTAGGGGGTTTGGGTACAGGGAACCTAGGGGGTTTGGGTATAGGGAACCTAGGGGGTTTGGGTACAGGGAACCTAGGGGGTTTGGGTACAGGGAAGCTAGGGGGTTTGGGTACAGGGAAGCTAGGGGGTTTGGGTACAGGGAAGCTAGGGGGTTTGGGTAATGGGAACCTAGGGGGTTTGGGTACAGGGAAGCTAGGGGGTTTGGGTACAGGGAACCTAGGGGGTTTGGGTACAGGGAAGCTAGGGGGTTTGGGTACAGGGAAGCTAGGGGGTTTGGGTACTGGGAAGCTAGGGGGTTTGGGTACAGGGAAGCTAGGGGGTTTGGGTACAGGGAAGCTAGGGGGTTTGGGTACAGGGAAGCTAGGGGGTTTGGGTACAGGGAAGCTAGGGGGTTTGTGTACAGGGAATCTTGGGGGTTTGGGTACAGGGAACCTAGGGGGTTTGGGTACAGGGAACCTAGGGGGTTTGGGTACAGGGAACCTAGGGGGTTTGGGTACAGGGAACCTAGGGGGTTTGGGTACAGGGAACCTAGGGGGTTTGGGTACAGGGAACCTAGGGGGTTTGGGTACAGGGAAGCTAGGGGGTTTGGGTACAGGGAAGCTAGGGGGTTTGGGTACAGGGAACCTAGGGGGTTTGGGTACAGGGAAGCTAGGGGGTTTGGGTACAGGGAAGCTAGGGGGTTTGGGTACAGGGAAGCTAGGGGGTTTGGGTACAGGGAACCTAGGGGGTTTGGGTACAGGGAACTTAGGGGGTTTGGGTACAGGGAAGCTAGGGGGTTTGGGTACAGGGAACCTAGGGGGTTTGAGTACAGGGAAGCTAGGGGGTTTGGGTACAGGGAAGCTAGGGGGTTTGGGTACAGGGAAGCTAGGGGGTTTGGGTACAGGGAAGCTAGGGGGTTGGGTACAGGGAAGCTAGGGGTTTGGGAACAGGGAAGCTAGGGGGTTTGGGTACAGGGAAGCTAGGGGGTTTGGGTACAGGGAAGCTAGGGGGTTTGGGTACAGGGAACCTAGGGGGTTTGGGTACAGGGAAGCTAGGGGGTTTGGGTACAGGGAACCTAGGGGGTTTGGGTACAGGGAAGCTAGGGGGTTTGGGTACAGGGAAGCTAGGGGGTTTGGGTACTGGGAAGCTAGGGGGTTTGGGTACAGGGAAGCTAGGGGGTTTGGGTACAGGGAAGCTAGGGGGTTTGGGTACAGGGAAGCTAGGGGGTTTGGGTACAGGGAAGCTAGGGGGTTTGTGTACAGGGAATCTTGGGGGTTTGGGTACAGGGAACCTAGGGGGTTTGGGTACAGGGAACCTAGGGGGTTTGGGTACAGGGAACCTAGGGGGTTTGGGTACAGGGAACCTAGGGGGTTTGGGTACAGGGAACCTAGGGGGTTTGGGTACAGGGAAGCTAGGGGTTTTGGGTACAGGGAACCTAGGGGGTTTGGGTACAGGGAAGCTAAGGGGTTTGGGTACAGGGAAGCTAGGGGGTTTGGGTACAGGGAACCTAGGGGGTTTGGGTACAGGGAAGCTAGGGGGTTTGGGTACAGGGAACCTAGGGGGTTTGGGTACAGGGAAGCTAGGGGGTTTGGGTACAGGGAAGCTAGAGGGTTTGGGTACAGGGAAGCTAGGGGGTTTGGGTACAGGGAAGCTAGGGGGTTTGGGTACAGGGAAGCTAGGGGGTTTGGGTACAGGGAAGCTAGGGGGTTTGGGTACAGGGAAGCTAGGGCGTTTGGGTACAGGGAACCTTGGGGGTTTGGGTACAGGGAACCTAGGGGGTTTGGGTACAGGGAACCTAGGGGGTTTGGGTACAGGGAACCTAGGGGGTTTGGGTACAGGGTACCTAGGGGGTTTGGGTACAGGGAAGCTAGGGGGTTTGGGTACAGGGAACCTAGGAAGGCTTTTGCTTTGGATGCTTGATTTATAGGACATAATGAACAAAGATTGAACGACAGAAAGTAACGTGATATTTGGTGAGAGGAAAAAAAGAAACCTCCCAGAGGGTTGAAAGGTTTTCCAGGGAGTCTGCTGGAGAGACAACAGAGGACAATGCATGCAATGCTATGGATCCTTTTTCCAAGTGGCCACACTGGGTACTGCAACGAAGGCTGTATTCTTCGACATCGTTGCCTGTGCAAATCAAAATATTGTAAAGGACACAACAACAACAATAACAAAAATCATAGAAACCCCCGTATTTGTTTTTTAGAACGCAGCAACTCAGCAACATTCTGTACGGAGAAGCTTGAAACAGATCTCAACATCAGTGAAACAGATCTCAACATCAGTGAAACAGATCTCAACATCAGGGGGAAAGATAATGTTCTGTACCGAGAAGCTTGAAACAGATCTCAACATCAGTGAAACAGATCTCAACGTCAGGGGGAACGAGAACGTTCTGTACGGAGAAGCTTGAAACAGATCTCAACGTCAGGGGGAACGAGAACGTTCTGTAAGGAGAAGCTTGAAACAGATCTCAATGTCAGTGAAACAGATCTCAACGTCAGGGGGAACGAGAACGTTCTGTACGGAGAAGCTTGAAACAGATCTCAACATCAGTGAAACAGATCTCAACATCAGTGAAACAGATCTCAACATCAGTGAAACAGATCTCAACATCAGGGAAACAGATCTCAACGTCAGGGGAAAAGATGACGTTCTGTACGGAAAAGCTTGAAACAGATCTCAACGTCAGGGGGAAAGATAACGTTCTGTACTGAGAAGCTTGAAACAGATCTCAACGTCGGTGAAACAGATCTCAACGTCAGGGGGAAAGAGATCGTTCTGTATGGAGAAGCTTGAAACAGATCTCAACGTCAGTGAAACCGATCTCAACGTCAGTGAAACAGATCTCAACGTCAGGGGGAAAGAGAATGGGCATTCTGATAAAGACAATGGGACAGAGGAAACAAGTGGACTGTTACAAACTAAAACGGACTGGAGGTATATGGTCTTGATGACGCAGCTTTAGCGAAATTCCCATCACAAAAGGAAAGTATCACCTTATAAGAATACATCAGGCAATGGTCATATTTGAATGAGGTCACTCTTCGCTGTATTGATTAAGATGTGGGACTTGTTATTGGTGTTAATGCCCCCCCCCCCCCCCCCCCCCCAGGCATTAGAGCCCTGGATAATCATTAGGAATCAAGATAAGAGACCCTATGCAGTAAAAACTGTCCTTGGTTGGGTGGTAAACGGACCACTCGGCAGCAGTAGCTGTCATGGCGGAAACGAGGAGCCATGTGTGGCAGTGAACAGAGCAATCAGTCGAGAGCGTGAGAAATGAGAAAATCAGAAAAGTAAATGATCTGTTGAAGACCAGCGCCTCCTTCAAAATGCATCTAACTCTGTTACACTTAAAAAGAAAGACACTACTACCCTTTTGGAAGTAGGACATGAATATGCCATACAATCGCCACCTTGCAGAGCAACGTGCTCACAAACTCAAAAAGGACTATATGGGCTTTCTAAATGATTGGACATAAAGCAAGGGCATGCAGAAATGGTTCCTCAGGACTTGCTGCTCTGGCAGGATGGACGTAGGTGGTAGGTGGGTGGTACATGTGTGGTACGTGGGTGGTACGTGGGTGGTACATGTGTGGTATGTGGGTGGTACGTGGGTGGTACATGTGTGGTACATGTGTGGTACATGCCACACCATGGAGTGTACCACACAACAAAGAAAAGATCAGAGTTGTTTTTGTCTGTACTCCTTTGTTCGGGAACTTCACAAATTCTTATTTTAAATTTTACTTAAGCAAGTCAGTTAAGAACAAACTGTAAATATATAGACGGCCTAGGAACAGTGGGTTAACTGGTGTAGGAACAGTGGGTTAACCACCTTGTTCAGGGGTAGAATTACATATTTTATTTTTACCTTGCCAGCTCCAGGATTTGAGCTGACAACCTTTCAGTTACTGTCCCAACACTCTAACCACTAAGCTTCCTGTTGAACAAGGCACAGGTCTTTCAAACACCCTCTTAGGCGTTCTGCTGAGGTTTCCACAGGAGCCCATCCCTGTCATGGTTGACATAGAGGGCATGTTTCATAAGGTCAGAGTATCCCCTCAAGATGTAGACTTCCTGCGATTCCTCTGGCGACCTGATGGAGATGCAAGTCAACCACTGTCTGAGTACCAGACGATAGCTCATCTGTTTGGAGCTGTCTCCTCTCCCAGTTCTGCTAGTTTTGCACTAAAGAAAATCGCAAATGACAACAGGGGTAAGATGAATGACCTTCTAAAAATCAAATGTATTCAGAAAGTGAAGTTTTGTCAAGGATCTAAGGAACATCTGAACAAAAGGAGGATTTAGGCTCCAATAATGGATTGGCAAATGTCCTGGGCTCATTGAAGCCTGCTGAAGAAAGAGGCAAGGATGTTAAGCAACTGGATAGAGAGACCTTTACCAGTGAATGTTCAAAGAGGACAACCTCTCCTTCAGAATAGCCATGAAAGCCTCTAGGGGGTTTTTGGCTCCATTTGTCCAGACTGGAAGATAAATTCTCTAAGAGCGATGTAGAGTGGACTGTGAATGGGATGAGGAGATCCCAGAGGGCTTTGCTGTGCAGTGGAGTAAATTGCTATTTGATTTAGAACAATTGACTTGATTCTATGTGTCCAGATGTATTAAACCTGATTGGTTATTGGAAAAGTGAAGTCTTCCCAGCTTCATCACTTCAGTGATGCCATTGAGGCTGGATATGGAGAGGTGACCTCCTCCATTGAGTAAAGAATAACAATGACCATCGTCTAGCTTCATCATGAAAAGGCTCCTGTGGCACCACTTCCTGATGATCCCCAGGCTAGAGGCTGCTGGTCTGGCTGTGAGGATGACCCTCCCCAGGCTGAAGGCTGCTGGTCTGGCTGTGAGGGTGACCCTCCCCAGGCTGAAGGTTGCTGGTCTGGCTGTGAGGGTGACCCTCCCCAGGCTGGAGGCTACTGGTCTGTCTGTGAGGGTGACCCTCCCCAGGCTGAAGGTTGCTGGTCTGGCAGTGAGAATGGATTCAATGCGGAGAGATGAGCTTGAAATCAAGTATTCTGGATGAAAAACATCAGCAGTGCTACATTTCAGATGAATCAAGAAGATCCCACACGTTCCTATGGAACAGAGTGTCAGTCAAAAGGCAAAGGTCCAGACCCTCTCAGTCATAAGGCGAAGGTCCAGACCCTCTCAGTCATAAGGACAAAGGTCCAGACCCTCTCAGTCATAAGGCGAAGGTCCAGATCCTCTCAGTCATAAGGACAAAGGTCCAGATCCTCTCAGTCACAAGGACAAAGGTCCAGACCCTCTCAGTCATAAGGACAAAGGTCCAGATCCTCTCAGTCATAAGGACAAAGGTCCGGACCCTCTCAGTCATAAGGCGAAGGTCCAGACCCTCTCAGTCATAAGGTGAAGATCCAGACCCGATCAGTCATAAGGCGAAGATCCAGACCCTCTCTGTCATAAGGTGAAGATCCAGACCCTCTCAGTCATAAGGTGAAGATCCAGACCCGATCAGTCATAAGGCGAAGATCCAGACCCTCTCTGTCAAAAGGCGAAGGTCCAGACCCTCTCAGTCACAAGGCGAAGGTCCAGACCCTCTCTGTCATAAGGCGAAGGTCCAGACCCTCTCAGTCATAAGGACAAAGTTCCAGACACTCTCTGTCACAAGGACAAAGGTCTGGACCCTCTCAGTCATAAGGAAATGGTCCAGACCCTCTCAGTCATAAGGCAAATGTCCAGACCCTCTCAGTCATAAGGCGAAGGTCAAGACCCTCTCTGTCATAAGGACAAAGGTCTGGACCCTCTCAGTCATAAGGACAAACATCCAGACCCTCTCAGTCATAAGGAAATGGTCCAGACCCTCTCTGTCATAAGGCAAACGTCCAGACCCTCTCTGTCACAAGGCGAAGGGCCAGACCCTCTCTGTCATAAAGCAAAGGTCCAGACCCTCTCAGTCATAAGGCGAAGGTCCACCAGACCCTATCTGTCATAAGGACAAAGGTCCAGACCCTCTCTGTCATAAGGCAAACGTCCAGACCCTCTCAGTCATAAGGCGAAGATCCAGACCCTCTCTGTCAAAAGGCGAAGGTCCAGACCCTCTCAGTCACAAGGCAAAGGTCCAGACCCTCTCTGTCATAAGGCGAAGGTCCAGACCCTCTCAGTCATAAGGACCAAGGTCCAGACCCTCTCTGTCACAAGGACAAAGGTCTGGACCCTCTCAGTCATAAGGAAATGGTCCAGACCCTCTCAGTCATAAGGCAAATGTCCAGACCCTCTCAGTCATAAGGCGAAGGTCAAGACCCTCTCTGTCATAAGGACAAAGGTCTGGACCCTCTCAGTCATAAGGACAAACATCCAGACCCTCTCAGTCATAAGGAAATGGTCCAGACCCTCTCTGTCATAAGGCAAACGTCCAGACCCTCTCTGTCATAAGGCAAACGTCCAGACCCTCTCAGTCATAAGGCGAAGATCCAGACCCTCTCTGTCAAAAGGCGAAGGTCCAGACCCTCTCAGTCACAAGGCGAAGGTCCAGACCCTCTCTGTCATAAGGCGAAGGTCCAGACCCTCTCAGTCATAAGGACAAAGGTCCAGACCCTCTCTGTCACAAGGACAAAGGTCTGGACCCTCTCAGTCATAAGGAAATGGTCCAGACCCTCTCAGTCATAAGGCAAATGTCCAGACCCTCTCAGTCATAAGGCGAAGGTCAAGACCCTCTCTGTCATAAGGACAAAGGTCTGGACCCTCTCAGTCATAAGGACAAACATCCAGACCCTCTCAGTCATAAGGAAATGGTCCAGACCCTCTCAGTCATAAGGCGAAGGTCCACCAGACCCTCTCTGTCATAAGGACAAAGGTCCAGACCCTCTCTGTCATAAGGCAAACGTCCAGACCCTCTCTGTCACAAGGCGAAGGGCCAGACCCTCTCTGTCATAAAGCAAAGGTCCAGACCCTCTCAGTCATAAGGCAAAGGTCCACCAGACCCTCTCTGTCATAAGTACAAAGGTCCAGACCCTCTCTGTCATAAGGCAAACGTCCAGACCCTCTCTGTCACAAGGCAAACGTCCAGACCCTCTCTGTCATAAGGCAAACGTCCAGACCCTCTCTGTCACAAGGCGAAGGGCCAGACCCTCTCTGTCATAAAGCAAAGGTCCAGACCCTCTCAGTCATAAGGCGAAGGTCCACCAGACCCTATCTGTCATAAGGACAAAGGTCCAGACCCTCTCTGTCATAAGGCAAACGTCCAGACCCTCTCAGTCATAAGGCGAAGATCCAGACCCTCTCTGTCAAAAGGCGAAGGTCCAGACCCTCTCAGTCACAAGGCAAAGGTCCAGACCCTCTCTGTCATAAGGCGAAGGTCCAGACCCTCTCAGTCATAAGGACCAAGGTCCAGACCCTCTCTGTCACAAGGACAAAGGTCTGGACCCTCTCAGTCATAAGGAAATGGTCCAGACCCTCTCAGTCATAAGGCAAATGTCCAGACCCTCTCAGTCATAAGGCGAAGGTCAAGACCCTCTCTGTCATAAGGACAAAGGTCTGGACCCTCTCAGTCATAAGGACAAACATCCAGACCCTCTCAGTCATAAGGAAATGGTCCAGACCCTCTCTGTCATAAGGCAAACGTCCAGACCCTCTCAGTCATAAGGCAAACGTCCAGACCCTCTCAGTCATAAGGCGAAGATCCAGACCCTCTCTGTCAAAAGGCGAAGGTCCAGACCCTCTCAGTCACAAGGCGAAGGTCCAGACCCTCTCTGTCATAAGGCGAAGGTCCAGACCCTCTCAGTCATAAGGACAAAGGTCCAGACCCTCTCTGTCACAAGGACAAAGGTCTGGACCCTCTCAGTCATAAGGAAATGGTCCAGACCCTCTCAGTCATAAGGCAAATGTCCAGACCCTCTCAGTCATAAGGCGAAGGTCAAGACCCTCTCTGTCATAAGGACAAAGGTCTGGACCCTCTCAGTCATAAGGACAAACATCCAGACCCTCTCAGTCATAAGGAAATGGTCCAGACCCTCTCAGTCATAAGGCGAAGGTCCACCAGACCCTCTCTGTCATAAGGACAAAGGTCCAGACCCTCTCTGTCATAAGGCAAACGTCCAGACCCTCTCTGTCACAAGGCGAAGGGCCAGACCCTCTCTGTCATAAAGCAAAGGTCCAGACCCTCTCAGTCATAAGGCAAAGGTCCACCAGACCCTCTCTGTCATAAGTACAAAGGTCCAGACCCTCTCTGTCATAAGGCAAACGTCCAGACCCTCTCTGTCACAAGGCAAACGTCCAGACCCTCTCTGTCACAAGGCAAAGGTCCAGACCCTCTCAGTCATAAGGCAAAGGTCCAGACCCTCTCAGTCATGAGGCGATGGTCCAGACCCTCTCTGTCATAATGCGATGGTCCAGACCCTCTCAGTCATAAGGACCAAGGTCCAGACCCTCTCAGTCATAAGGTGAAGGTCCAGACCCTCTCAGTCATAAGGCAAAGGTCCAGACCCTCTCTGTCATAAGGACAATGGTCCAGACCCTCTCTGTCATAAGGCGAAGGTCCAGACCCTCTCAGTCATAAGGACAAAGGTCCGGACCCTCTCTGTCATAAGGACAAATGTCTGGACCCTCTCTGTCATAAGGACAAAGGTCCAGACCCTCTCAGTCATAAGGCGAAGGTCCAGACCCTCTCTGTCATAAGGACAAACATCCAGACCCTCTCAGTCATAAGGACAAACATCCAGACCCTCTCAGTCATAAGGCAAAGGTCCAGACCCTCTCAATGGAGGTAAGTGACATCAAAAGCCTAACCCTGCAGACTATGCTTTTCAAGGAATGAACGCAGAGACACTTCTCCAATCAAATCGATGGATAACCGGCCCGTAAATCCTGTTGAAGTGTGAGGCTCAATGACCAAAAGCCGCAAGGGGAAAATCAAAGAGATTTCATTAGATGACCCAGAGGTCAAAAAATATCACTGTGAATCATGTAACAGTCAAGGAACTTCAGGATCCAACAGATGCACTGTTGGAACATTTCTCAGAGCAGAGATGTTTTCAAAAAAAAAAGAGCTATGAAAGAGCTTGGATACTGAGAGTAAAGACTTGTTCTGTACATGGCGGCACAGGTTGAGAAATCCAAGATGGCAGCCAGAGACCATCTTTCCCTCGGGAGAAAAGAGCTTGGATACTGAGAGTAAAGACTTGTTCTGTACATGGCGGCACAGGTTGAGAAATCCAAGATGGCAGCCAGAGACCATCTTTCCCTCGGGAGAAAAGAGCTTGGATACTGAGAGTAAAGACTTGTTCTGTACATGGCGGCACAGGTTGAGAAATCCAAGATGGCAGCCAGAGACCATCTTTCCCTCGGGAGAAAAGAGCTTGGATACTGAGAGTAAAGACTTGTTCTGTACATGGCGGCACAGGTTGAGAAATCCAAGATGGCAGCCAGAGACCATCTTTCCCTCGGGAGAAAAGAGCTTGGATACTGAGAGTAAAGACTTGTTCTGTACATGGCGGCACAGGTTGAGAAATCCAAGATGGCAGCCAGAGACCATCTTTCCCTCGGGAGAAAAGAGCTTGGATACTGAGAGTAAAGACTTGTTCTGTACATGGCGGCACAGGTTGAGAAATCCAAGATGGCAGCCAGAGACCATCTTTCCCTCGGGAGAAAAGAGCTTGGATACTGAGAGTAAAGACTTGTTCTGTACATGGCGGCACAGGTTGAGAAATCCAAGATGGCAGCCAGAGACCATCTTTCCCTCGGGAGAAAAGAGCTTTGGATACTGAGAGTAAAGACTTGTTCTGTACATGGCGGCACAGGTTGAGAAATCCAAGATGGCAGCCAGAGACCATCTTTCCCTCGGGAGAAAAGAGCTTGGATACTGAGAGTAAAGACTTGTTCTGTACATGGCGGCACAGGTTGAGAAATCCAAGATGGCAGCCAGAGACCATCTTTCCCTCGGGAGAAAAGAGCTTGGATACTGAGAGTAAAGACTTGTTCTGTACATGGCGGCACAGGTTGAGAAATCCAAGATGGCAGCCAGAGACCATCTTTCCCTCGGGAGAAAAGAGCTTGGATACTGAGAGTAAAGACTTGTTCTGTACATGGCGGCACAGGTTGAGAAATCCAAGATGGCAGCCAGAGACCATCTTTCCCTCGGAAGAAAAGAGCTTGGATACTGAGAGTAAAGACTTGTTCTGTACATGGCGGCACAGGTTGAGAAATCCAAGATGGCAGCCAGAGACCATCTTTCCCTCGGGAGAAAAGAGCTTTGGATACTGAGAGTAAAGACTTGTTCTGTACATGGCGGCACAGGTTGAGAAATCCAAGATGGCAGCCAGAGACCATCTTTCCCTCGGGAGAAAAGAGCTTTGGATACTGAGAGTAAAGACTTGTTCTGTACATGGCGGCACAGGTTGAGAAATCCAAGATGGCAGCCAGAGACCATCTTTCCCTCGGGAGAAAAGAGCTTTGGATACTGAGAGTAAAGACTTGTTCTGTACATGGCGGCACAGGTTGAGAAATCCAAGATGGCAGCCAGAGACCATCTTTCCCTCGGAAGAAAAGAGCTTGGATACTGAGAGTAAAGACTTGTTCTGTACATGGCGGCACAGGTTGAGAAATCCAAGATGGCAGCCAGAGACCATCTTTCCCTCGGGAGAAAAGAGCTTGGATACTGAGAGTAAAGACTTGTTCTGTACATGGCGGCACAGGTTGAGAAATCCAAGATGGCAGCCAGAGACCATCTTTCCCTCGGGAGAAAAGAGCTTGGATACTGAGAGTAAAGACTTGTTCTGTACATGGCGGCACAGGTTGAGAAATCCAAGATGGCAGCCAGAGACCATCTTTCCCTCGGGAGAAAAGAGCTTGGATACTGAGAGTAAAGACTTGTTCTGTACATGGCGGCACAGGTTGAGAAATCCAAGATGGCAGCCAGAGACCATCTTTCCCTCGGGAGAAAAGAGCTTGGATACTGAGAGTAAAGACTTGTTCTGTACATGGCGGCACAGGTTGAGAAATCCAAGATGGCAGCCAGAGACCATCTTTCCCTCGGGAGAAAAGAGCTTGGATACTGAGAGTAAAGACTTGTTCTGTACATGGCGGCACAGGTTGAGAAATCCAAGATGGCAGCCAGAGACCATCTTTCCCTCGGGAGAAAAGAGCTTGGATACTGAGAGTAAAGACTTGTTCTGTACATGGCGGCACAGGTTGAGAAATCCAAGATGGCAGCCAGAGACCATCTTTCCCTCGGAAGAAAAGAGCTTGGATACTGAGAGTAAAGACTTGTTCTGTACATGGCGGCACAGGTTGAGAAATCCAAGATGGCAGCCAGAGACCATCTTTCCCTCGGGAGAAAAGAGCTTTGGATACTGAGTAAAGACTTGTTCTGTACATGGCGGCACAGGTTGAGAAATCCAAGATGGCAGCCAGAGACCATCTTTCCCTCGGGAGAAAAGAGCTTTGGATACTGAGAGTAAAGACTTGTTCTGTACATGGCGGCACAGGTTGAGAAATCCAAGATGGCAGCCAGAGACCATCTTTCCCTCGGGAGAAAAGAGCTTTGGATACTGAGAGTAAAGACTTGTTCTGTACATGGCGGCACAGGTTGAGAAATCCAAGATGGCAGCCAGAGACCATCTTTCCCTCGGAAGAAAAGAGCTTGGATACTGAGAGTAAAGACTTGTTCTGTACATGGCGGCACAGGTTGAGAAATCCAAGATGGCAGCCAGAGACCATCTTTCCCTCGGGAGAAAAGAGCTTTGGATACTGAGAGTAAAGACTTGTTCTGTACATGGCGGCACAGGTTGAGAAATCCAAGATGGCAGCCAGAGACCATCTTTCCCTCGGGAGAAAAGAGCTTTGGATACTGAGAGTAAAGACTTGTTCTGTACATGGCGGCACAGGTTGAGAAATCCAAGATGGCAGCCAGAGACCATCTTTCCCTCGGGAGAAAAGAGCTTTGGATACTGAGAGTAAAGACTTGTTCTGTACATGGCGGCACAGGTTGAGAAATCCAAGATGGCAGCCAGAGACCATCTTTCCCTTGGGAGAAAAGAGCTTTGGATACTGAGAGTAAAGACTTGTTCTGTACATGGCGGCACAGGTTGAGAAATCCAAGATGGCAGCCAGAGACCATCTTTCCCTCAGGAGAAAAGAGCTTGGATACTGAGAGTAAAGACTTGTTCTGTACATGGCGGCACAGGTTGAGAAATCCAAGATGGCAGCCAGAGACCATCTTTCCCTCGGAAGAAAAGAGCTTGGATACTGAGAGTAAAGACTTGTTCTGTACATGGCGGCACAGGTTGAGAAATCCAAGATGGCAGCCAGAGACCATCTTTCCCTCGGGAGAAAAGAGCTTTGGATACTGAGTAAAGACTTGTTCTGTACATGGCGGCACAGGTTGAGAAATCCAAGATGGCAGCCAGAGACCATCTTTCCCTCGGGAGAAAAGAGCTTTGGATACTGAGAGTAAAGACTTGTTCTGTACATGGCGGCACAGGTTGAGAAATCCAAGATGGCAGCCAGAGACCATCTTTCCCTCGGGAGAAAAGAGCTTTGGATACTGAGAGTAAAGACTTGTTCTGTACATGGCGGCACAGGTTGAGAAATCCAAGATGGCAGCCAGAGACCATCTTTCCCTCGGAAGAAAAGAGCTTGGATACTGAGAGTAAAGACTTGTTCTGTACATGGCGGCACAGGTTGAGAAATCCAAGATGGCAGCCAGAGACCATCTTTCCCTCGGGAGAAAAGAGCTTTGGATACTGAGAGTAAAGACTTGTTCTGTACATGGCGGCACAGGTTGAGAAATCCAAGATGGCAGCCAGAGACCATCTTTCCCTCGGGAGAAAAGAGCTTTGGATACTGAGAGTAAAGACTTGTTCTGTACATGGCGGCACAGGTTGAGAAATCCAAGATGGCAGCCAGAGACCATCTTTCCCTCGGGAGAAAAGAGCTTTGGATACTGAGAGTAAAGACTTGTTCTGTACATGGCGGCACAGGTTGAGAAATCCAAGATGGCAGCCAGAGACCATCTTTCCCTTGGGAGAAAAGAGCTTTGGATACTGAGAGTAAAGACTTGTTCTGTACATGGCGGCACAGGTTGAGAAATCCAAGATGGCAGCCAGAGACCATCTTTCCCTCAGGAGAAAAGAGCTTGGATACTGAGAGTAAAGACTTGTTCTGTACATGGCGGCACAGGTTGAGAAATCCAAGATGGCAGCCAGAGACCATCTTTCCCTCGGGAGAAAAGAGCTTGGATACTGAGAGTAAAGACTTGTTCTGTACATGGCGGCACAGGTTGAGAAATCCAAGATGGCAGCCAGAGACCATCTTTCCCTCGGGAGAAAAGAGCTTGGATACTGAGAGTAAAGACTTGTTCTGTACATGGCGGCACAGGTTGAGAAATCCAAGATGGCAGCCAGAGACCATCTTTCCCTCGGGAGAAAAGAGCTTGGATACTGAGAGTAAAGACTTGTTCTGTACATGGCGGCACAGGTTGAGAAATCCAAGATGGCAGCCAGAGACCATCTTTCCCTCGGGAGAAAAGAGCTTGGATACTGAGAGTAAAGACTTGTTCTGTACATGGCGGCACAGGTTGAGAAATCCAAGATGGCAGCCAGAGACCATCTTTCCCTCGGGAGAAAAGAGCTTGGATACTGAGAGTAAAGACTTGTTCTGTACATGGCGGCACAGGTTGAGAAATCCAAGATGGCAGCCAGAGACCATCTTTCCCTCGGAAGAAAAGAGCTTGGATACTGAGAGTAAAGACTTGTTCTGTACATGGCGGCACAGGTTGAGAAATCCAAGATGGCAGCCAGAGACCATCTTTCCCTCGGGAGAAAAGAGCTTTGGATACTGAGAGTAAAGACTTGTTCTGTACATGGCGGCACAGGTTGAGAAATCCAAGATGGCAGCCAGAGACCATCTTTCCCTCGGGAGAAAAGAGCTTTGGATACTGAGAGTAAAGACTTGTTCTGTACATGGCGGCACAGGTTGAGAAATCCAAGATGGCAGCCAGAGACCATCTTTCCCTCGGGAGAAAAGAGCTTTGGATACTGAGAGTAAAGACTTGTTCTGTACATGGCGGCACAGGTTGAGAAATCCAAGATGGCAGCCAGAGACCATCTTTCCCTCGGAAGAAAAGAGCTTGGATACTGAGAGTAAAGACTTGTTCTGTACATGGCGGCACAGGTTGAGAAATCCAAGATGGCAGCCAGAGACCATCTTTCCCTCGGGAGAAAAGAGCTTTGGATACTGAGAGTAAAGACTTGTTCTGTACATGGCGGCACAGGTTGAGAAATCCAAGATGGCAGCCAGAGACCATCTTTCCCTCGGGAGAAAAGAGCTTTGGATACTGAGAGTAAAGACTTGTTCTGTACATGGCGGCACAGGTTGAGAAATCCAAGATGGCAGCCAGAGACCATCTTTCCCTCGGGAGAAAAGAGCTTTGGATACTGAGAGTAAAGACTTGTTCTGTACATGGCGGCACAGGTTGAGAAATCCAAGATGGCAGCCAGAGACCATCTTTCCCTTGGGAGAAAAGAGCTTTGGATACTGAGAGTAAAGACTTGTTCTGTACATGGCGGCACAGGTTGAGAAATCCAAGATGGCAGCCAGAGACCATCTTTCCCTCGGGAGAAAAGAGCTTTGGATACTGAGAGTAAAGACTTGTTCTGTACATGGCGGCACAGGTTGAGAAATCCAAGATGGCAGCCAGAGACCATCTTTCCCTCGGGAGAAAAGAGCTTGGATACTGAGAGTAAAGACTTGTTCTGTACATGGCGGCACAGGTTGAGAAATCCAAGATGGCAGCCAGAGACCATCTTTCCCTCGGGAGAAAAGAGCTTGGATACTGAGAGTAAAGACTTGTTCTGTACATGGCGGCACAGGTTGAGAAATCCAAGATGGCAGCCAGAGACCATCTTTCCCTCGGGAGAAAAGAGCTTGGATACTGAGAGTAAAGACTTGTTCTGTACATGGCGGCACAGGTTGAGAAATCCAAGATGGCAGCCAGAGACCATCTTTCCCTCGGGAGAAAAGAGCTTGGATACTGAGAGTAAAGACTTGTTCTGTACATGGCGGCACAGGTTGAGAAATCCAAGATGGCAGCCAGAGACCATCTTTCCCTCGGAAGAAAAGAGCTTGGATACTGAGAGTAAAGACTTGTTCTGTACATGGCGGCACAGGTTGAGAAATCCAAGATGGCAGCCAGAGACCATCTTTCCCTCGGGAGAAAAGAGCTTTGGATACTGAGAGTAAAGACTTGTTCTGTACATGGCGGCACAGGTTGAGAAATCCAAGATGGCAGCCAGAGACCATCTTTCCCTCGGGAGAAAAGAGCTTTGGATACTGAGAGTAAAGACTTGTTCTGTACATGGCGGCACAGGTTGAGAAATCCAAGATGGCAGCCAGAGACCATCTTTCCCTCGGGAGAAAAGAGCTTTGGATACTGAGAGTAAAGACTTGTTCTGTACATGGCGGCACAGGTTGAGAAATCCAAGATGGCAGCCAGAGACCATCTTTCCCTCGGAAGAAAAGAGCTTGGATACTGAGAGTAAAGACTTGTTCTGTACATGGCGGCACAGGTTGAGAAATCCAAGATGGCAGCCAGAGACCATCTTTCCCTCGGGAGAAAAGAGCTTTGGATACTGAGAGTAAAGACTTGTTCTGTACATGGCGGCACAGGTTGAGAAATCCAAGATGGCAGCCAGAGACCATCTTTCCCTCGGGAGAAAAGAGCTTTGGATACTGAGAGTAAAGACTTGTTCTGTACATGGCGGCACAGGTTGAGAAATCCAAGATGGCAGCCAGAGACCATCTTTCCCTCGGGAGAAAAGAGCTTTGGATACTGAGAGTAAAGACTTGTTCTGTACATGGCGGCACAGGTTGAGAAATCCAAGATGGCAGCCAGAGACCATCTTTCCCTTGGGAGAAAAGAGCTTTGGATACTGAGAGTAAAGACTTGTTCTGTACATGGCGGCACAGGTTGAGAAATCCAAGATGGCAGCCAGAGACCATCTTTCCCTCAGGAGAAAAGAGCTTGGATACTGAGAGTAAAGACTTGTTCTGTACATGGCGGCACAGGTTGAGAAATCCAAGATGGCAGCCAGAGACCATCTTTCCCTCGGGAGAAAAGAGCTTGGATACTGAGAGTAAAGACTTGTTCTGTACATGGCGGCACAGGTTGAGAAATCCAAGATGGCAGCCAGAGACCATCTTTCCCTCGGGAGAAAAGAGCTTGGATACTGAGAGTAAAGACTTGTTCTGTACATGGCGGCACAGGTTGAGAAATCCAAGATGGCAGCCAGAGACCATCTTTCCCTCGGGAGAAAAGAGCTTGGATACTGAGAGTAAAGACTTGTTCTGTACATGGCGGCACAGGTTGAGAAATCCAAGATGGCAGCCAGAGACCATCTTTCCCTCGGGAGAAAAGAGCTTGGATACTGAGAGTAAAGACTTGTTCTGTACATGGCGGCACAGGTTGAGAAATCCAAGATGGCAGCCAGAGACCATCTTTCCCTCGGGAGAAAAGAGCTTGGATACTGAGAGTAAAGACTTGTTCTGTACATGGCGGCACAGGTTGAGAAATCCAAGATGGCAGCCAGAGACCATCTTTCCCTCGGAAGAAAAGAGCTTGGATACTGAGAGTAAAGACTTGTTCTGTACATGGCGGCACAGGTTGAGAAATCCAAGATGGCAGCCAGAGACCATCTTTCCCTCGGGAGAAAAGAGCTTTGGATACTGAGAGTAAAGACTTGTTCTGTACATGGCGGCACAGGTTGAGAAATCCAAGATGGCAGCCAGAGACCATCTTTCCCTCGGGAGAAAAGAGCTTTGGAAACTGAGAGTAAAGACTTGTTCTGTACATGGCGGCACAGGTTGAGAAATCCAAGATGGCAGCCAGAGACCATCTTTCCCTCGGGAGAAAAGAGCTTTGGATACTGAGAGTAAAGACTTGTTCTGTACATGGCGGCACAGGTTGAGAAATCCAAGATGGCAGCCAGAGACCATCTTTCCCTCGGAAGAAAAGAGCTTGGATACTGAGAGTAAAGACTTGTTCTGTACATGGCGGCACAGGTTGAGAAATCCAAGATGGCAGCCAGAGACCATCTTTCCCTCGGGAGAAAAGAGCTTTGGATACTGAGAGTAAAGACTTGTTCTGTACATGGCGGCACAGGTTGAGAAATCCAAGATGGCAGCCAGAGACCATCTTTCCCTCGGGAGAAAAGAGCTTTGGATACTGAGAGTAAAGACTTGTTCTGTACATGGCGGCACAGGTTGAGAAATCCAAGATGGCAGCCAGAGACCATCTTTCCCTCGGGAGAAAAGAGCTTTGGATACTGAGAGTAAAGACTTGTTCTGTACATGGCGGCACAGGTTGAGAAATCCAAGATGGCAGCCAGAGACCATCTTTCCCTTGGGAGAAAAGAGCTTTGGATACTGAGAGTAAAGACTTGTTCTGTACATGGCGGCACAGGTTGAGAAATCCAAGATGGCAGCCAGAGACCATCTTTCCCTCGGGAGAAAAGAGCTTGGATACTGAGAGTAAAGACTTGTTCTGTACATGGCGGCACAGGTTGAGAAATCCAAGATGGCAGCCAGAGACCATCTTTCCCTCGGGAGAAAAGAGCTTGGATACTGAGAGTAAAGACTTGTTCTGTACATGGCGGCACAGGTTGAGAAATCCAAGATGGCAGCCAGAGACCATCTTTCCCTCGGGAGAAAAGAGCTTGGATACTGAGAGTAAAGACTTGTTCTGTACATGGCGGCACAGGTTGAGAAATCCAAGATGGCAGCCAGAGACCATCTTTCCCTCGGGAGAAAAGAGCTTGGATACTGAGAGTAAAGACTTGTTCTGTACATGGCGGCACAGGTTGAGAAATCCAAGATGGCAGCCAGAGACCATCTTTCCCTCGGGAGAAAAGAGCTTGGATACTGAGAGTAAAGACTTGTTCTGTACATGGCGGCACAGGTTGAGAAATCCAAGATGGCAGCCAGAGACCATCTTTCCCTCGGGAGAAAAGAGCTTGGATACTGAGAGTAAAGACTTGTTCTGTACATGGCGGCACAGGTTGAGAAATCCAAGATGGCAGCCAGAGACCATCTTTCCCTCGGGAGAAAAGAGCTTGGATACTGAGAGTAAAGACTTGTTCTGTACATGGCGGCACAGGTTGAGAAATCCAAGATGGCAGCCAGAGACCATCTTTCCCTCGGGAGAAAAGAGCTTTGGATACTGAGAGTAAAGACTTGTTCTGTACATGGCGGCACAGGTTGAGAAATCCAAGATGGCAGCCAGAGACCATCTTTCCCTCGGGAGAAAAGAGCTTTGGATACTGAGAGTAAAGACTTGTTCTGTACATGGCGGCACAGGTTGAGAAATCCAAGATGGCAGCCAGAGACCATCTTTCCCTCGGGAGAAAAGAGCTTTGGATACTGAGAGTAAAGACTTGTTCTGTACATGGCGGCACAGGTTGAGAAATCCAAGATGGCAGCCAGAGACCATCTTTCCCTTGGGAGAAAAGAGCTTTGGATACTGAGAGTAAAGACTTGTTCTGTACATGGCGGCACAGGTTGAGAAATCCAAGATGGCAGCCAGAGACCATCTTTCCCTCGGGAGAAAAGAGCTTTGGATACTGAGAGTAAAGACTTGTTCTGTACATGGCGGCACAGGTTGAGAAATCCAAGATGGCAGCCAGAGACCATCTTTCCCTCGGGAGAGAAGAGCTTGGATACTGAGAGTAAAGACTTGTTCTGTACATGGCGGCACAGGTTGAGAAATCCAAGATGGCAGCCAGAGACCATCTTTCCCTCGGGAGAAAAGAGCTTTGGATACTGAGAGTAAAGACTTGTTCTGTACATGGCGGCACAGGTTGAGAAATCCAAGATGGCAGCCAGAGACCATCTTTCCCTCGGGAGAAAAGAGCTTGGATACTGAGAGTAAAGACTTGTTCTGTAGCAACTGTTTTCAGAAGAGAAAATAATTGACCACAAAGTAAAAAAATGTCAAAGAGAAGTCTGTAGAAAAGCTTATGAAGGAGTTCAGAGAGCTTCCTTGGAGCCGCAAAAGCTTGTGCGTCGACGACATGGCGGCACAGGTTGAGAAAGCAATAGTAAGATGGCAGCCAGAGGCCATCTTTCCCTCGGGAGATGGCTGATCTGGGAGGAAGATGGGCGTGTCAAGGAGAAAATAAAACAGCATCATATTTAGACCGGATTCTATTCTTACAGGATGGAACTGCTGAGAGTTGGAGGAAGGGTGAGGAAGGATAGGAGGAAGGGTGATGAATGATAGGAGGAAGGGTGAGGAAGGATAGGAGGAAGGGTGATGAAAGATAGGAGGAAGGGTGAGGAAGGATAGGAGGAAGGCTGAGGAAGGATAGGAGGAAGTGTGAGGAAGGATAGGAGGAAGGGTGAGGAAAGATAGGAGGAAGGGTGAGGAAGGGTGAGGAAGGATAGGAGGAAGGGTGAGGAAGGATAGGAGGAAGGGTGAGGAAGGATAGGAGGAAGGGTGAGGAAGGAGAGCAACACCAGAGGATTTTAAAACAACCAGTCATTTGTTGGTAAATGCAGCCACCTCTCCACACTCCTCTTGAGAAACATGTACAAGCAGAGTGGACAAGTGGACGGAATCAGATCCTCTCCAAGTTAAGACAGAGGTATTGGATAGTGAATCATATTCTCTCCATATTAAGACAGAGTTATTGGATAGTGAATCATATTCTCTCCATGTTAAGACAGAGGTATTGGATAGTGAATCATATTCTCTCCAAGATAAGACCGAGGTATTGGATAGTGAATCATATTCGCTCCAAGTTAAGACCGAGGTATTGGATAGTGAATCATATTCTCTCCAAGATAAGACCGAGGTATTGGATAGTGAATCACATGCTCTCCAAGTTAAGACCGAGGTATTGGATAGTGAATCACATGCTCTCCAAGTTAAGACCGAGGTATTCGATAGTGAATCAGATCCTCTCCAAGTTAAGACCGAGGTATTGGATAGTGAATCACATGCTCTCCAAGTTAAGACCGAGGTATTGGATAGTGAATCACATGCTCTCCAAGTTAAGACCGAGGTATTCGATAGTGAATCAGATCCTCTCCAAGTTAAGACCGAGGTATTCGATAGTGAATCACATGCTCTCCAAGTTAAGACCGAGGTATTCGATAGTGAATCAGATCCTCTCCAAGTTAAGACAGAGGTATTGGATAGTGAATTCTAATTCTATTACAAAGATAATCTTTAAAAAATGACCTCCACAAGAGTCGTGTATCAACTGACCTTTCACCATTTACATATGTGGGCACTTTGGACCAATTAGAGGCGTTGCTGCTCCTACATCACTTTGGACCAATTAGAGGTGAGCGTTGCTGCTCCTACATCACTTTGGACCAATTAGAGGTGAGCGTTGCTGCTCCTACATCACTTTGGACCAATTAGAGGCGTTGCTGCTCCTACATTACTTTGGACCAATTAAAGGTGACGCGTTGCTGCTCCTACATCACTTTGGACCAATTAGAGTTGTTGCTGCTCCTACATCACTTTGGACCAATTAGAGGTGACGCGTTGCTGCTCCTACATCACTTTGGACCAATTAGAGGTGCCGCGTTGCTGCTCCTACATCACTTTGGACCAATTAGAGGTGACGCGTTGCTGCTCCTACATCACAAGATATGGTGTTATATTCAGATGTCTGGGCCAGCCTCTTCATCTTTCTTTAAGGAGCATTTTCCTTGACACAGATTCATGTTGTTTTGTGCCATTGGCGGATTTATCTGCAGGAAAAGGGGGCCAAGCGAAAGGAAATTAGGTCAGATAACTGGACCTATTATGTTAGCTAGCGAGAAATTACATTTTGAAAAGATTCAAAACAACTTGTTTCCTGATTATTATTTTTAACCTTTATTTAACTAAGCAAGTCAGTTTAGAACAATTTCTTATTTACAATGACTGCCTATCCCGGCCAAACCTGCACGACACTGGGAAAATTGTAACACCTCCCTATGGGACTTACAATCACAGCCATATGTGATTCGAGCCTGGATTTGAACCAGGGACCGTAGTGTCACCTCTTTGTAATGAGATGCAGTGCTTTCGACCACTGTGCCACTCAGGAGCGCCTGGTATTTAACCCACGCACTGGATCCAACCACGGAGGTGTTGGGGGGAGTGACTGGTATTTAACCCACCCGCTGGTTCCAACCACAGAGGTGTTGGGGGGAGCGACTGGTATTTAACCCACGCACTGGTTCCAACCACAGAGGTGTTGGGGGGAGCGACTGGTATTTAACCCACGCACTGGATCCAACCACAGAGGTGTTGGGGGGAGCGACTGGTATTTAACCCACGCACTGGATCCAACCACAGAGGTGTTGGGGGGAGCGACTGGTATTTAACCCACCCGCTGGTTCAAACCACAGAGGTGTTGGGGGGAGCGACTGGTATTTAACCCACGCACTGGTTCCAACCACGGAGGTGTTGGGGGGAGCGACTGGTATTTAACCCACTCACTGGATCAAACCACGGAGGTGTTGGAGGGAGCGACTGGTATTTAACCCACGCACTGGATCCAACCACAGAGGTGTTGGGGGGAGTGACTGGTATTTAACCCACGCACTGGATCCAACCACGGAGGTGTTGGGGGGAGCGACTGGTATTTACCTCACATCAAATCACTGCTGTGTCTGACGATCCCAATTACCTCACATCAAATCACTGCTGTCTCTGATTTTCCCAATCACCTCACATCAAATCACTGCTGTCTCTGACGATCCCAATCACCTCACATCAAATCACTGCTGTCTCTGACGATCCCAATCACCTCACATCAAATCACTGCTGTCTCTGACGATCCCAATCACCTCACATCAAATCACTTACTGCGGTTGAAAAAAAAACATTGTGCCGTGCCGCCTGGACAACATGAAAACAGCCTAACCAGCTCTACTATAGGGCGAGTAAACTGGGTCAGAGTTTGGGTTTGGTGCTAAAGCTTAAGATGATTCTTATGGCATTGCACATGGTCAGTTTGAACCAGAGTGACTTGACCCACAACAACAACGGGCTAAGCAATCAGATGTACATACAAAATGGAGACGACACAGAACATCTTTAAACTAAAGGGGTTTGCAGTCTTTCCATTGATCCATGTCTACTGGTTAGTCTTTGTTTTTTAAATTTTGTGAGAAAGTTGTTTTCATTGCAAGTTAAAGCTTTCTGTTAGCTTTCTAGCTGACGTTAGATGGCTAGCTGACATTAGATGGCTAGCTGACGTTAGATGGCTAGCTGACATTAGATGGCTAGCTGACGTTAGATGGCTAGCTGACGTTAGATGGCTAGCTGACGTTAGATGGCTAGCTGACGTTAGATGGCTAGCTGACGTTAGATGGCTAGCTGACGTTGGATGGCTAGCTGACGTTAGATGGCTAGTTGACGTTAGATGGCTAGCTGACGTTAGATGGCTAGCTGACGTTAGATGGCTAGCTGACGTTAGATGGCTAGCTGACGTTAGATGGCTAGCTGACATTAGATGGCTAGCTGACGTTAGATGGCTAGCTGACGTTAGATGGCTAGCTGACATTAGATGGCTAGCTGACATTAGATGGCTAGCTGACATTAGATGGCTAGCTGACGTTAGATGGCTAGCTGACATTAGATGGCTAGCTGACATTAGATGGCTAGCTGACGTTAGATGGCTAGCTGACGTTAGATGGCTAGCTGACGTTAGATGGCTAGCTGACGTTAGATGGCTAGCTGACGTTAGATGGCTAGCTGACGTTAGATGGCTAGCTGATGTTAGATGGCTAGCTGACGTTGGATGGCTTGCTGACGTTAGATGGCTAGTTGACGTTAGATGGCTAGCTGACGTTAGATGGCTAGCTGACGTTAGATGGCTAGCTGACATTAGATGGCTAGCTGACGTTAGATGGCTAGCTGACGTTAGATGGCTAGCTGACATTAGATGGCTAGCTGACGTTAGATGGCTAGCTGACGTTAGATGGCTAGCTGGCGTTAGATGGCTAGCTGACGTTAGATGGCTAGCTGACATTAGATGGCTAGCTGACGTTAGATGGCTGGCTCGCTAGCTAACATTACGTTTATGATCTGTGTGTAGTAACGTTATCTCAGAATGCCATTTCACATGGCTAGTTATAACCTAATGTTAGCTAGCTAACAGTCAGCATTATAAGGAGTCTTTTGTTTGTACGTGGAGCTAGCTAGCAACGCTGACATCCTGGTAGATGGTTTGCCTGTACATGCACCACCTGGACTCTAACTACCTCGTCTATCACTGATATTGTTATTGATAATGTTTGTGTACATACTGTATATAATTTGATTTATATCGACACTATTTCTGTGCTTGCTAATATGCAAGTAACCATTTGGCTGTACAGTTTACACTTTCTGTTGAGATCCATCCACTTGGCAATGTGTGGCTCGGGGTCACATGACCCATCAGTTTAGACAAGTGTTTCTGGGTAAGAATCATTTAATATTTATGACATATTTTTATCTGGACACTCTCTGTTGACCTGGAATGTTTTCCTTATTGTAGGCTACTACTTTTAGTCTTAATCTTAAACTACACGAGTCACTGTTTAGCACATGACCTCACGTGTGAATCCTTAAAGAGATGGGTGGAGCTAAGGCTTAAGAGGGTGTGAACAATGCCGAATGGGTGGAGACAAGGGAGACCTCTCCAGTAGTAGTAGCAAAACATTCAAGGGCCATTTACTCAAAAGTGAGTTTACAAGTTTTTTTTCAACTTTCAAAGCAGATTTAATTTCCCATTGTTCCTCAGAAATGCAGTGTTTGATATATTTTTTTTGTAGCTCTGAGTCTCTACTTTTATCCAATGTATTTAAAAAATTGTTTTGCTACATATGACTGACATATGTGTCGGTCATATGTCGGTCACAATTTAGCTACGGATGAAGACGTGTGGCAAACTACGGAACCCAGGATCTAAAGGAGAACAAAGGAACAAAAAGGTGGGTTGAAACCTCATCAACTATTGTGATGTCAGTGGCTAATTTAGACATGGAAGACACTAGGACAAGTTAGAAACTTTACGCTCTGTGGATTTCGCACCAGTGAATGGCTATTGCCAATACAATAATGGTCACATCCTCCTCATTAAGGACGTCTTTAAGTGTTGGTCATTGTGTTGTTATCATAACGGTCACATCCTCCTCAATAAGGACATCTCAAGTGTTGGTCGTTGTGTTGTTGTCACGTCCTCCTCATTAAGGACATCTTTAAGTGTTGGTCGTTGTGTTGTTATCACATCCTCCTCATTAAGGACATCTTTAAGTGTTGGTCGTTGTGTTGTTATCACATCCTCCTCATTAAGGACATCTTTATGTGTTGGTCGTTGTGTTGTTATCACATCCTCCTCATTATGGACATCTTTAAGTGTTGGTCATTGTGTTGTTATCATAACGGTCACATCCTCCTCATTAAGGACATCTTTAAGTGTTGGTCGTTGTGTTGTTGTCACATCCTCCTCATTAAGGACATCTTTAAGTGTTGGTCGTTGTCTCATGTACTTCAGTAAACTCAGTGATTCGTCTCAGTGCTGTGAATCTGTACATAAGAGATGGCTGAGGGTCATATCACTTGTGAACTGTATAGCCTACTTATGTCGCACACACACACACACACACACACACACACACACACACACACACACACACACACACACACACACACACACACACACACACACACACACACACACACACACACACACACACACACACACACACACACACACACACACACACACACACACACACACTATCTCTATTAGTACACCACACATCATAACCTTCATTGATCTCCCCCCCCCCAATAGTATCAGATAGAACAACATTGGAAAGGGATGTGGTGACATCTGGTTTTTTGCCCTCTAGGATGCATCCCAAATAGTGCCCTATTCCCTACTAAGTGCATTACTTTAGACCGGGACTCCTAGGGATTCTGGTCTAAAGTAGTGCACTATATAGGGAATAGGGTTCCATAGGGCTCTGGTCTAAAGTAGTGCACTATATAGGGAATAGGGTTCCATAGGGCTCTGGTCTAAAGTAGTGCACTATATAGGGAATAGGGTTCTATAGGGCTCTGGTCTAAAGTAGTGCACTATATAGGGAATAGAGTTCTATAGGGCTCAGGTCTAAAGTAGTGCACTATATAGGGAATAGGGTTCCATAGGGCTCTGGTCTAAAGTAGTGCACTATATAGGGAATAGGGTTCTATAGGGCTCTGGTCTAAAGTAGTGCACTACATAGGGAATAGGGTTCTATAGGGCTCTGGTCTAAAGTAGTGCACTATATAG
This sequence comes from Oncorhynchus kisutch, assembly GCF_002021735.2. Lineage (NCBI taxonomy): Eukaryota > Metazoa > Chordata > Actinopteri > Salmoniformes > Salmonidae > Oncorhynchus > Oncorhynchus kisutch. The sequence goes on along the minus strand of NW_022261978.1, from coordinate 6,335,252 downwards.
GGAATAGGGTTCTATAGGGCTCTGGTCTAAAGTAGTGCACTACATAGGGAATATGGTTCTATAGGGCTCTGGTCTAAAGTAGTGCACTATATAGGGAATGGGGTTCCATAGGGCTCTGGTCTAAAGTACTGCACTATTTAGGGAATAGGGTTCCATAGGGTTCTGGTCTAAAGTAGTGCACTAAATATAGGGAATAGGGTTCCATAGGGTTCTGGTCTAAAGTAGTGCACTAAATATAGGGAATAGGGTTCTATAGGGCTCTGGTCTAAAGTAGTGCACTACATAGGGAATAGGGTTCTATAGGGCTCTGGTCTAAAGTAGTGCACTACATAGGGAATAGGGTTCCATAGTGCTCTGGTCTAAAGTAGTGCACTACATAGGGAATAGGGTTCTATAGGGCTCTGGCCTAAAGTAGTGCACTATATAGGGAATAGGGTTCCATAGGGCTCTGGTCTAAAGTAGTGCACTACATAGGGAATAGGGTTCCATAGGGCTCTGGTCTAAAGTAGTGCACTATTTTTGGAATAGTGTTCCATAGGGCTCTGGTCTAAAGTAGTGCACTACATAGGGAATAGGGTTCTATGGAGCTCTGGCTAAAGTAGTGCACTATATAGGGAATAGGGTTCTATAGGGCTCTGGTCTAAAGTAGTGCACTACATAGGGAATAGGGTTCTATAGGGCTCTGGTCTAAAGTAGTGCACTACATAGGGAATAGGGTTCTATAGGGCCCTGGTCTAAAGTAGTGCACTACATAGGGAATAGGGTTCTATAGGGCTCTGGTCTAAAGTAGTGCACTACATAGGGAATAGGGTTCTATAGGGCTCTGGTCTAAAGTAGTGCACTACATAGGGAATAGGGTTCTATAGGGCTCTGGTCTAAAGTAGTGCACTACATAGGGAATAGGGTTCTACAGGGCTCTGGTCTAAAGTAGTGCACTACATAGGGAATAGGGTTCTATAGGGCTCCGGTCTAAAGTAGTGCACTACATAGGGAATAGGGTTCTACAGGGCTCTGGTCTAAAGTAGTGCACTACATAGGGAATAGGGTTCTATAGGGCTCTGGTCTAAAGTAGTGCACTACATAGGGAATAGGGTTCTATAGGGCCCTGGTCTAAAGTAGTGCACTACATAGGGAATAGGGTTCTATAGGGCTCTGGTCTAAAGTAGTGCACTACATAGGGAATAGGGTTCTATAGGGCCCTGGTCTAAAGTAGTGCACTACATAGGGAATAGGGTTCTATAGGGCTCTGGTCTAAAGTAGTGCACTACATAGGGAATAGGGTTCTATAGGGCTCTGGTCTAAAGTAGTGCACTACATAGGGAATAGGGTTCTATAGGGCTCTGGTCTAAAGTAGTGCAATACATAGGGAATAGGGTTCTACAGGGCTCTGGTCTAAAGTAGCGCACTACATAGGGAATAGGGTTCTATAGGGCTCCGGTCTAAAGTAGTGCACTACATAGGGAATAGGGTTCTACAGGGCTCTGGTCTAAAGTAGTGCACTACATAGGGAATAGGGTTCTATAGGGCCCTGGTCTAAAGTAGTGCACTACATAGGGAATAGGGTTCTATAGGGCCCTGGTCTAAAGTAGTGCACTACATAGGGAATAGGGTTCTATAGGGCCCTGGTCTAAAGTAGTGCACTACATAGGGAATAGGGTTCTATAGGGCCCTGGTCTAAAGTAGTGCACTACATAGGGAATAGGGTTCTATAGGGCCCTGGTCTAAAGTAGAGCACTACATAGGGAATAGGGTTCTATAGGGCCCTGGTCTAAAGTAGTGCACTACATAGGGAATAGGGTTCTATAGGGCTCTGGTCTAAAGTAGTGCACTATATATAGGGAATAGGGTTCTATAGGGCCCTGGTCTAAAGTAGTGCACTACATAGGGAATAGGGTTCTATAGGGCTCTGGTCTAAAGTAGTGCACTACATAGGGAATATGGTTCTATAGGGCTCTGGTCTAAAGTAGTGTACTATATAGGGAATAGGGTTCTATAGGGCTCTGGTCTAAAGTAGTGTACTATATAGGGAATAGGGTTCTACAGGGCTCTGGTCTAAAGTAGTGCACTACATAGGGAATAGGGTTCTATAGGGCTCTGGTCTAAAGTAGTGCACTACATAGGGAATAGGGTTCTATAGGGCTCTGGTCTAAAGTAGTGCACTACATAGGGAATAGGGTTCTATAGGTCTCTGGTCTAAAGTAGTGCACTACATAGGGAATAGGGTTCTATAGGGCTCTGGTCTAAAGTAGTGCACTACATAGGGAATAGGGTTCTATAGGGCTCTGGTCTAAAGTAGTGCACTATATAGGGAATAGGGTTCTATAGGGCTCTGGTCTAAAGTAGTGCACTATATAGGGAATAGGGCTCTATAGGGCTCTGGTCTAAAGTAGTGCACTATATAGGGAATAGGGTTCTATAGGGCTCTGGTCTAAAGTAGTGCACTATATAGGGAATAGGGCTCTATAGGGCTCTGGTCTAAAGTAGTGCACTATATAGGGAATAGGGTTCTATAGGGCTCTGGTCTAAAGTAGTGCACTATATAGGGAATAGGGTTCTATAGGGCTCTGGTCTAAAGTAGTGCACTATATAGGGAATAGGGTTCTATAGGGCTCTGGTCTAAAGTAGTGCACTATATAGGGAATAGGGTTCTATAGGTCTCTGGTCTAAAGTAGTGCACTATATAGGGAATAGGGTTCTATAGGGCTCTGGTCTAAAGTAGTGCACTATATAGGGAATAGGGTTCTATAGGGCTCTGGTCTAAAATAGTGCACTACATAGGGAATAGGGTTCTATAGGGCTCTGGTCTAAAGTAGTGCACTATATAGGGAATAGGGTTCTATAGGGCCCTGGTCTAAAGTAGTGCACTATATAGGGAATAGGGTTCTATAGGGCCCTGGTCTAAAGTAGTGCACTATATAGGGAATAGGGTTCTATAGGGCTCTGGTCTAAAGTAGTGCACTATATAGGGAATAGGGTTCTATAGGGCTCTGGTCTAAAGTAGTGCACTATATAGGGAATAGGGTTCTATAGGGCTCTGGTCTAAAGTAGTGCACTATATAGGGAATAGGGTTCTATAGGGCTCTGGTCTAAAGTAGTGCACTATATAGGGAATAGGGTTCTATAGGGCTCTGGTCTAAAGTAGTGCACTATATAGGGAATAGGGTTCTATAGGGCTCTGGTCTAAAGTAGTGCACTACATAGGGAATAGGGTTCTATAGGGCTCTGGTCTAAAGTAGTGCACTATATAGGGAATAGGGTTCTATAGGGCCCTGGTCTAAAGTAGTGCACTATATAGGTAATAGGGTTCTATAGGGCCCTGGTCTAAAAGTAGTGCACTATATAGGGAATAGGGTTCTATAGGGCTCTGGTCTAAAGTAGTGCACTATATAGGGAATAGGGTTCTATAGGGCTCTGGTCTAAAGTAGTGCACTATATAGGGAATAGGGTTCTATAGGGCTCTGGTCTAAAGTAGTGCACTATATAGGGAATAGGGTTCTATAGGGCTCTGGTCTAAAGTAGTGCACTACATAGGGAATAGGGTTCTATAGGGCTCTGGTCTAAAGTAGTGCACTATATAGGGAATAGGGTTCTATAGGGCTCTGGTCTAAAGTAGTGTACTATATAGGGAATAGGGTTATATAGGGCTCTGGTCTAAAGTAGTGCACTATATAGGGAATAGGGTTCTATAGGGCTCTGGTCTAAAGTTGTGCACTATATATAGGGAATAGGGTTCTATAGGGCTCTGGTCTAAAGTAGTGCACTATATAGGGAATAGGGTTCTATAGGGCTCTGATCTAAAGTAGTGCACTATATAGGGAATAGGGTTCTATAGGGCTCTGGTCTAAAGTAGTGCACTATATATAGGGAATAGGGTTCTATAGGGCTCTGGTCTAAAGTAGTGCACTATATATAGGGAATAGGGTTCTATAGGGCTCTGGTCTAAAGTAGTGCACTATATATAGGGAATAGGGTTCTATAGGGCTCTGGTCTAAAGTAGTGCACTATATATAGGGAATAGGGTTCTATAGGGCTCTGGTCTAAAGTAGTGCACTATATAGGGAATAGGGTTCTATAGGGCTCTGGTCTAAAGTAGTGCACTATATAGGGAATAGGGTTCTATAGGGCTCTGGTCTAAAGTAGTGCACTATATAGGGAATAGGGTTCTATAGGGCTCTGGTCTAAAGTAGTGCACTATATAGGGAATAGGGTTCTATAGGGCTCTGGTCTAAAGTAGTGCACTATATAGGGAATAGGGTTCTATAGGGCTCTGGTCTAAAGTAGTGCACTATATAGGGAATAGGGTTCTATAGGGCTCTGGTCTAAAGTAGTGCACTATATATAGGGAATAGGGTTCTATAGGGCTCTGGTCTAAAGTAGTGCACTAAATAGGGAACAGGGTTCTATAGGGCTCTGGTCTAAAGTAGTGCACTATATAGGGAATAGGGTTCTATAGGGCTCTGGTCTAAAGTAGTGCACTATATATAGGGAATAGGGTTCTCTAGGGCTCTGGTCTAAAGTAGTGCACTATATATAGGGAATAGGGTTCTATAGGGCTCTGGTCTAAAGTAGTGCACTATATAGGGAATAAGGTTCTATAGGGCTCTGTTCTAAAGTAGTGCACTACATAGGGAATAGGGTTCTATAGGGCTCTGGTCTAAAGTAGTGCACTATATAGGGAATAGGGTTCTATAGGGCTCTGGTCTAAAGTAGTGCACTATATATAGGGAATAGGGTTCTATAGGGCTCTGGTCTAAAGTAGTGCACTATATAGGGAATAGGGTTCTATAGGGCTCTGGTCTAAAGTAGTGCACTATATAGGGAATAGGGTTCTATAGGGCTCTGGTCTAAAGTAGTGCACTACATAGGGAATAGGGTTCTATAGGGCTCTGGTCTAAAGTAGTGCACTATATAGGGAATAGGGTTCTATAGGGCTCTGGTCTAAAGTAGTGCACTATATAGGGAATAGGGTTCTATAGGGCTCCGGTCTAAAGTAGTGCACTATATAGGGAATAGGGTTCTATAGGGCTCTGGTCTAAAGTAGTGCACTATATAGGGAATAGGGTTCTATAGGGCTCCGGTCTAAAGTAGTGCACTATATAGGGAATAGGGTTCTATAGGGCTCTGGTCTAAAGTAGTGCACTATATAGGGAATAGGGTTCTATAGGGCTCTGGTCTAAAGTAGTGCACTACATAGGGAATAGGGTTCTATAGGGCTCTGGTCTAAAGTAGTGCACTATATAGGGAATAGGGTTCTATAGGGCTCTGGTCTAAAGTAGTGCACTATATAGGGAATAGGGTTCTATAGGGCTCTGGTCTAAAGTAGTGCACTATATAGGGAATAGGGTTCTATAGGGCTCTGGTCTAAAGTAGTGCACTATATAGGGAATAGGGTTCTATAGGGCTCTGGTCTAAAGTAGTGCACTACATAGGGAATAGGGTTCTATAGGGCTCTGGTCTAAAGTAGTGCACTATATAGGGAATAGGGTTCTATAGGGCTCTGGTCTAAAGTAGTGCACTATATAGGGAATAGGGTTCTATAGGGCTCTGGTCTAAAGTAGTGCACTACATAGGGAATAGGGTTCTATAGGGCTCTGGTCTAAAGTAGTGCACTACATAGGGAATAGGGTTCTATAGGGCTCTGGTCTAAAGTAGTGCACTATATAGGGAATAGGGTTCTATAGGGCTCTGGTCTAAAGTAGTGCACTATATAGGGAATAGGGTTCTATAGGGCTCTGGTCTAAAGTAGTGCACTACATAGGGAATAGGGTTCTATAGGGCTCTGGTCTAAAGTAGTGCACTACATAGGGAATAGGGTTCTATAGGGCCCTGGTCTAAAGTAGTGCACTATATAGGGAATAGGGTTCTATAGGGCTCTGGTCTAAAGTAGTGCACTATATAGGGAATAGGGTTCTATAGGGCTCTGGTCTAAAGTAGTGCACTACATAGGGAATAGGGTTCTATAGGGCTCTGGTCTAAAGTAGTGCACTACATAGGGAATAGGGTTCTATAGGGCCCTGGTCTAAAGTAGTGCACTATATAGGGAATAGGGTTCTATAGGGCTCTGGTCTAAATTAGTGCACTATATAGGGAATAGGGTTCTATAGGGCTCTGGTCTAAAGTAGTGTACTACATAGGGAATAGGGTTCTATAGGGCTCTGGTCTAAAGTAGTGTACTACATAGGGAATAGGGTTCTATAGGGCTCTGGTCTAAAGTAGTGCACTATATAGGGAATAGGGTTCTATAGGGCTCTGGTATAAAGTAGTGCACTACATAGGGAATAGGGTTCTATAGGGCTCTGGTCTAAAGTAGTGCACTATGTAGGGAATAGGGTTCTATAGAGCCCTGGTCTAAAGTAGTGCACTATATAGGGAATAGGGTTCTATAGGGCTCTGGTCTAAAGTAGTGCACTACATAGGGAATAGGGTTCTATAGGGCTCTGGTATAAAGTAGTGCACTACATGGGGAATAGGGTTCTATAGGGCTCTGGTCTAAAGTAGTGCACTACATAGGGAATAGGGTTCTATAGGGCTCTGGTCTAAAGTAGTGCACTACATAGGGAATAGGGTTCTATAGGGCTCTGGTCTAAAGTAGTGCACTACATAGGGAATAGGGTTCTATAGGGCTCTGGTCTAAAGTAGTGCACTACATAGGGAATAGGGTTCTATAGGGCTCTGGTCTAAAGTAGTGCACTATATAGGGAATAGGGTTCTATAGGGCTCTGGTCTAAAGTAGTGCACTATATAGGGAATAGGGTTCTATAGGGCTCTGGTCTAAAGTAGTGCACTACATAGGGAATAGGGTTCTATAGGGCTCTGGTCTAAAGTAGTGCACTACATAGGGAATAGGGTTCTATAGGGCTCTGGTCTAAAGTAGTGCACTACATAGGGAATAGGGTTCTATAGGGCTCTGGTATAAAGTAGTGCACTACATAGGGAATAGGGTTCTATAGGGCTCTGGTCTAAAGTAGTGCACTACATAGGGAATAGGGTTCTATAGGGCTCTGGTCTAAAGTAGTGCACTATATAGGGAATAGGGTTCTATAGGGCTCTGGTCTAAAGTAGTGCACTATATATAGGGAATAGGGTTCTATAGGGCCCTGGTCTAAAGTAGTGCACTACATAGGGAATAGGGTTCTATAGGGCTCTGGTCTAAAGTAGTGCACTACATAGGGAATAGGGTTCTATAGGGCTCTGGTATAAAGTAGTGCACTACATAGGGAATAGGGTTCTATAGGGCTCTGGTCTAAAGTAGTGCACTACATAGGGAATAGGGTTCTATAGGGCTCTGGTCTAAAGTAGTGCACTACATAGGGAATAGGGTTCTATAGGGCTCTGGTCTAAAGTAGTGCACTATATAGGGAATAGGGTTCTATAGGGCTCTGGTCTAAAGTAGTGCACTACATAGGGAATAGGGTTCTATAGGGCTCTGGTCTAAAGTAGTGCACTATATAGGGAATAGGGTTCTATAGGGCTCTGGTCTAAAGTAGTGCACTATATAGGGAATAGGGTTCTATAGGGCTCTGGTCTAAAGTAGTGCACTACATAGGGAATAGGGTTCTATAGGGCTCTGGTATAAAGTAGTGCACTACATAGGGAATAGGGTTCTATAGGGCTCTGGTCTAAAGTAGTGCACTACATAGGGAATAGGGTTCCATAGGGCTCTGTTCTAAAGTAGTGCACTACATAGGGAATAGGGTTCTATAGGGCTCTGGTCTAAAGTAGTGCACTACATAGGGAATAGGGTTCTATAGGGCTCTGGTCTAAAGTAGTGCACTATATAGGGAATAGGGTTCCATAGGGCTCTGGTCTAAAGTAGTGCACTATATAGGGAATAGGGTTCTATAGGGCTCTGGTCTAAAGTAGTGCACTATATATAGGGAATAGGGTTCTATAGGGCTCTGGTATAAAGTAGTGCACTATATAGGGAATAGGGTTCTATAGGGCTCTGGTCTAAAGTAGTGCACTACATAGGGAATAGGGTTCTATAGGGCTCTGGTATAAAGTAGTGCACTACATAGGGAATAGGGTTCTATAGGGCTCTGGTATAAAGTAGTGCACTACATAGGGAATAGGGTCTATAGGGCTCTGGTCTAAAGTAGTGCACTACATGGTGAATAGGGTTCTATAGGGCTCTGGTCTAAAGTAGTGCACTACATAGGGAATAGGGTTCTATAGGGCTCTGGTATAAAGTAGTGCACTACATAGGGAATCGGGTTCTATAGGGCTCTGGTCTAAAGTAGTGCACTACATAGGGAATAGGGTTCTATAGGGCTCTGGTCTAAAGTAGTGCACTACATAGGGAATAGGGTTCTATAGGGCTCTGGTCTAAAGTAGTGCACTACATAGGGAATAGGGTTCTATAGGGCTCTGGTCTAAAGTAGTGCACTATGTAGGGAATAGGGTTCTATAGGGCTCTGGTCTAAAGTAGTGCACTATGTAGGGAATAGGGTTCTATAGGGCTCTGGTCTAAAGTAGTGCACTATATAGGGAATAGGGTTCTATAGGGCTCTGGTATAAAGTAGTGCACTATATAGGGAATAGGGTTCTATAGGGCTCTGGTCTAAAGTAGTGCACTACATAGGGAATAGGGTTCTATAGGGCTCTGGTCTAAAGTAGTGCACTATATAGGGAATAGGGTTCTATAGGGCTCTGGTCTAAAGTAGTGCACTATATATAGGGAATAGGGTTCTATAGGGCTCTGGTCTAAAGTAGTGCACTATATAGGGAATAGGGTTCTATAGGGCTCTGGTCTAAAGTAGTGCACTACATAGGGAATAGGGTTCTATAGGGTCCTGGTCTAAAGTAGTGCACTACATAGGGAATAGGGTGCTATGTGTGTCAAACTGTAATGTTTTATGTTAACACCATATATTAACATGTTTTCTACCTCCATCTATTCCCTTCATAACAATAATAATAATAATAATTTATTGATCGTGATCGACCTTATCAATATGCCGCTAAGTCTCCAAGTTCAATACTCATATATTGCTAAACGTATTTTAGTCACAAGTATCTCGAGGCGCTATCACACAATTCAAGGATATATGTTTCATAATAATAATTTATTGATCTGGATCGACCTTATCACACAATTCAAGGATATATGATCAGTAATGCGTGTATTTTATTGGAAATACAGAGGCGTGTTCGTCACACAGGTCAGTACATTTCCCCTCCGTGCGTCACGCGGTCAAATATTTTAATTTGATAATCCGTGTAGAAACCTTTTTACATTTTTTTATTTTTTTAAAAATTTGTCTACCGTATAATTTGATATTGATCGAGAACGAGAATGCTATAGGCTCAATATCACTAATTGGACAGGTCATTCGCTGTGTAAAAGGTCACTGTCTAAACAAACACTTTAAACATGGACCTGGCATTACTGAGTTATCAGGAAGTGTTTTCATCAACACTTCATACTACAGACTGTCACGTTCTGACCAGAGTTCTTTTGTGTTTTCCTTGTTTTAGTGTCGGTCAGGACGTGAGCTGGGTGGCCATTCTATGTTTTGTGTTTCTAGGTTGTTTTTCTATGTTTCGGCCTAGTATGGTTCTCAATCAGAGGCAGGTGTCGTTAGTTGTCTCTGATTGAGAATCATACTTTAGGTAGCTTGGGTTTCACTGTGTTTTTGTGGGTGGTTGTTTCCGTGTCTGTGTTTTACACCACACGGTACTGTGTTCAGTTATTCACGGTACGTTTATTGTCTTGTATAGAGTGTTCATTTTATGTGTTTAATAAACAACCATGGACATTTACCACCCCGCAGATTGGTCCTCCGATCCTTCTCGCCTCTCCTCTTCGGACGAAGAGGAGGAACACCATTACACAGACAGGGGGGATTTTGACCCTCAGAGGCAATATATAAAAATATATATATATAAAAATGTATTATTATAGCCTAAAGAGGGTTCATTTAATTATTCAAAAATGTTCATGACTATTGTCAATCAACTTGTTCCCAATAAAATCTAAATCGTTTAGATTTGAGTGTTTCTGTCTCAAGTTCTTCCGGGGTGATTTTTGATCCCAGCCGAATACACTTAGTTGTACCTTTAGTAAATTTGATGCACCTTTATTTTGTTAATGTAGGGTTTCTCTGGAGACATAATTAATGATCCATAACCACCAGAGGGTGGTGACCTGTATCAGTGATGTTTTAACACAAAGACACATCATCTGTACAAGTATAGGATCCTCATGTACTCATCTAAGATGTTTTTTTTCTCTCTACGTATCATATGACTGTGTACAAAACCCCAACCCCCCCAAAATAACCTTGTTTTGTCGACGGAGTACAAAGTCTGCCAGTGGTATAAATACCTGATTAAACGTTAATACAGGACTCAGATGCTCTGAATCTACACAGAGAGAAGAAGTGGCAGGTCGATGCTGTTCAAGATTAGGGAGGTGTATTTTCTCTGTTCAATTACAGCGTCTTGGATGACTGTCATTCATATTCCGTTCACCCAGTTCAATGTGACAGTGACAGGTTTAGGTTACTGTCATTCATATTCACCCAGTTCAATGTGACAGTGACAGGTTTAAGTTACTGTCATTCACCCAGTTCAATGTGACAGTGACAGGTTTAGGTTACTGTCATTCATATTCACCCAGTTCAATGTGACAGTGACAGGTTTAAGTTACTGTCATTCACCCAGTTCAATGTGACAGTGACAGGTTTAGGTTACTGTCATTCACCCAGTTCAATGTAACAGTGACAGGTTTAGGATACTGTCATTCATATTCACCCAGTTCAATGTGACAGTGATAGGTTTAGGTTACTGTCATTCACCCAGTTCAATGTAACAGTGACAGGTTTAGGATACTGTCATTCATATTCACCCAGTTCAATGTAACAGTGATAGGTTTAGGTTACTGTCATTCATATTCACCCAGTTCAATGTGACAGGTTTAGGTTACTGTCATTCATATTCACCCAGTTCAATGTGACAGGTTTAGGTTACTGTCATTCATATTCACCCAGGTCAATGTAACAGTGACAGGTTTAGGATACTGTCATTCATATTCACCCAGTTCAATGTAACATCCATAGGTTTAGGTTACTGTCATTCATATTCACCCAGTTCAATGTAACATCCATAGGTTTATGTTACTGTCATTCACCCAGTTCAATGTAACAGTGACAGGTTTAGGTTACTGTCATTCATATTCACCCAGGTCAATGTAACATCCATAGGTTTAGGTTACTGTCATTCATATTCCATTCACCCAGTTCAATGTGACATCGATATGTTTAGGTTACTGTCATTCATATTCACCCAGTTCAATGTAACAGTGATAGGTTTAGGTTACTGTCAGTCATATTCACCCAGTTCAATGTAACATCAGGTTTAGGATACTCTCATTCATATTCACCCAGGTCAATGTAACATCAGGTTTAGGATACTGTCATTCATATTCTATTCACCCAGTTCAATGTAACATCGATAGGTTTAGGCTACTATACATGTTCCCTATACCCATCATGAGGTTGCTACAACCCAAGCCTATAAATGAAAGTTTAAAACGTAGATGCAGGTCGAGAGACAAATTGGTGTAATTAAAGTGACACGTTCGATACCGCCTTGCCTGCATCTATCTGATCTGGGGTGGAATCATTAGTCCAAAAACCAGAATTTCAATCGGACAAATTCAGGTAGGTCCTTCCTCGTTTCATTCCGTTTGCTTCCGTTTTAAGAAACATTTTGCAACAGAATTGGTGGAATGAATACACCCCTGATCACCCTCCCCCAATACGCAGTTCACTTTCACAGCAGCCCACATACAGCGTCATCACTTTGCTCGTTGTATAACTCCTCCTCACATCTATGGGCTTTCCTCCTCGTACCTTTTTCCTTCTTCGCTTTCGTCGACTTCAGTGCACAACACATCAGCTGTCCGGGGAGAAGAAAACAATTCCAAGCCAAACCTTCGTATCATAACCGCTAACCACTGCCTACATCGTTTTCACCAGACTAACATTAGAGTCAACAGACTAGAACTAGCGCAGTAGCAAACCCACAATCCAATCCATATCTACAATCACACAGTACAGTGTACAGCAAGCAGTTTAGCAGTTGTATCAGTGGGCCCCGGTAGGAATAAATTAATAGAACCCAAAAGCTACTTTTAGTGGAAGAGTGGATAGGATAGCTTTAGCCAGCTAGCTTACAGTGTTGGATAGCTTTAGCCAGCTAGCTTACAGTGTTGGATAGCTTTAGCCAGCTAGCTTACAGTGTTGGATAGCTTTAGCCAGCTAGCTTACAGTGTTGGATAGCTTTAGCCAGCTAGCTTACAGTGTTGGATAGCTTTAGCCAGCTAGCTAGCATAAATAGCAGTTCTCTCTGTTTGAGTCAGGTTTCTGAGTCGGCTAACTGTGAAACGTTGCTATGGTTGTTGGTTTTTCCAATAATTTCTTCCTGGGGTTAAACCTATAGAACATGAAGTCACAATCACAAGTCTGAATTTGGTGTTTCCAATAAAGTCTTCCTGGGGTTTAAACCTATAGAACATGAATACCCAACCACTTCCTAATCAAAGAAAATGTTGAATTAAAATATATATTATATATATATATATATATTATATATATATATATATATATATATATATATATATATATATATATATATATTTGTGTAGTTCCAAAAATCTATTTTTTTCACAAGAACACGTAAAACGAGGTGAAGGAAAAACGACTTCCCTTTTTAGAGTAAATTAAATTAAGCTTTATTGAACCAAGGATAATTAGCTTGCCAAAATACAGGAAGTGAAATAGCCCGATAATCTTCTCCTTCCCTGCTTCCAAAATGGACCCTTTTCCCTATACAGGGCACTATTTTGGACCAGGGCCAATGTGCCACTTGGGTCAGTCCCGGTTCTAATTAAATCCCAACCCAGTTTGTGAGATTCCAGTTCAGCACAAAGCTCTGTGTGTTGTCAACATAGAGAACACTCGTAAAACCCAGAGGTCGCCGTCCAAGTGAGTCTCAGGGGACTAACAAAAACCCTGCACCCAAAGTGAATCTCGGCTCGTCCAAAGACACACACACACACAGACACACACACACACACAGACACACCACACACACAGACACACACAAAATCACGCACACACACTGAAGGCTCACACGTGCAAAACCTGCCACACCGTCGCAGCCTTCCTCTCCTGCAGGCGGTGAGTACCAGCAGAATGATGCATGTGTCAGACACCTCAAAAAGACAGCCCCCCCCCCCCCACCCCCCCACCCCCCACACTCTGGCACCGCATTCTAACGGGGACGCTTCCAGAACCCAACAGCAGTTCCAGGTTCCAGAACCCATAAACTATAAACTGGGTCGACAGAGACAGAACAGGGAATGTCGGGATCGTTTAGTGTCTGAGTCCTGAAACCTTGGGTTTGCCAAGTTGGATTGCGGGGCAAAGAATCGTTCGTCATTAGAAGCCTTTGCCAACGACCAACGACCAACTGCAAGGACGTATGCAAATGAGAATGATCACTACTGGGATGGCGTTTTGGCCCTGATTGGTGCTGATGACACCGGTCTGTGGTACGGTGTGGGGTGGTACAGACCTACAGAGTAGACAGACACCACCACTGCTAAGGTTGAAAACCCTGTTTCTAACACTTTTATCCTGATCTACTGGGATGGTGTTTAAGGCCCTGATTGGTGCCCTGATGACACCGGTCTGTGGTACGGTGTGGGGTGGTACAGACCTACAGAGTAGACAGACACCACCACTGCTAAGGTTGAAAACCCTGTTTCTAACACTTTTATCCTGATCTACTGGGATGGTGTTTAAGGCCCTGATTGGTGCCCTGATGACACCGGTCTGTGGTACGGTGTGGGGTGGTACAGACCTACAGAGTAGACAGACACCACCACTGCTAAGGTTGAAAACCCTGTTTCTAACACTTTTATCCTGATCTACTGGGATGGTGTTTAAGGCCCTGATTGGTGCCCTGATGACACCGGTCTGTGGTACGGTGTGGGGTGGTACAGACCTACAGAGTAGACAGACACCACCACTGCTAAGGTTGAAAACCCTGTTTCTAACACTTTTATCCTGATCTACTGGGATGGTGTTTAAGGCCCTGATTGGTGCCCTGATGACACCGGTCTGTGGTACGGTGTGGGGTGGTACAGACCTACAGAGTAGACAGACACCACCACTGCTAAGGTTGAAAACCCTGTTTCTAACACTTTTATCCTGATCTACTGGGATGGTGTTTAAGGCCCTGATTGGTGCTGATGACACCGGTCTGTGGTACGGTGTGGGGTGGTACAGACCTACAGAGTAGACAGACACCACCACTGCTAAGGTTGAAAACCCTGTTTCTAACACTTTTATCCTGATCTACTGGGATGGTGTTTAAGGCCCTGATTGGTGCTGATGACACCGGTCTGTGGTACGGTGTGGGGTGGTACAGACCTACAGAGTAGACAGACACCACCACTGCTAAGGTTGAAAACCCTGTTTCTAACACTTTTATCCTGATCTACTGGGATGGTGTTTAAGGCCCTGATTGGTGCTGATGACACTGGTCTGTGGTACGGTGTGGGGTGGTACAGACCTACAGAGTAGACAGACACCACCACTGCTAAGGTTGAAAACCCTGTTTCTAACACTTTTATCCTGATCTACTGGGATGGTGTTTAAGGCCCTGATTGGTGCTGATGACACCGGTCTGTGGTACGGTGTGGGGTGGTACAGACCTACAGAGTAGACAGACACCACCACTGCTAAGGTTGAAAACCCTGTTTCTAACACTTTTATCCTGATCTACTGGGATGGTGTTTAAGGCCCTGATTGGTGCCCTGATGACACCGGTCTGTGGTACGGTGTGGGGTGGTACAGACCTACAGAGTAGACAGACACCACCACTGCTAAGGTTGAAAACCCTGTTTCTAACACTTTTATCCTGATCTACTGGGATGGTGTTTAAGGCCCTGATTGGTGCCCTGATGACACCGGTCTGTGGTACGGTGTGGGGTGGTACAGACCTACAGAGTAGACAGACACCACCACTGCTAAGGTTGAAAACCCTGTTTCTAACACTTTTATCCTGATCTACTGGGATGGTGTTTAAGGCCCTGATTGGTGCCCTGATGACACCGGTCTGTGGTACGGTGTGGGGTGGTACAGACCTACAGAGTAGACAGACACCACCACTGCTAAGGTTGAAAACCCTGTTTCTAACACTTTTATCCTGATCTACTGGGATGGTGTTTAAGGCCCTGATTGGTGCCCTGATGACACCGGTCTGTGGTACGGTGTGGGGTGGTACAGACCTACAGAGTAGACAGACACCACCACTGCTAAGGTTGAAAACCCTGTTTCTAACACTTTTATCCTGATCTACTGGGATGGTGTTTAAGGCCCTGATTGGTGCCCTGATGACACCGGTCTGTGGTACGGTGTGGGGTGGTACAGACCTACAGAGTAGACAGACACCACCACTGCTAAGGTTGAAAACCCTGTTTCTAACACTTTTATCCTGATCTACTGGGATGGTGTTTAAGGCCCTGATTGGTGCCCTGATGACACCGGTCTGTGGTACGGTGTGGGGTGGTACAGACCTACAGAGTAGACAGACACCACCACTGCTAAGGTTGAAAACCCTGTTTCTAACACTTTTATCCTGATCTACTGGGATGGTGTTTAAGGCCCTGATTGGTGCCCTGATGACACCGGTCTGTGGTACGGTGTGGGGTGGTACAGACCTACAGAGTAGACAGACACCACCACTGCTAAGGTTGAAAACCCTGTTTCTAACACTTTTATCCTGATCTACTGGGATGGTGTTTAAGGCCCTGATTGGTGCCCTGATGACACCGGTCTGTGGTACGGTGTGGGGTGGTACAGACCTACAGAGTAGACAGACACCACCACTTTTATCCTGATCTTGTCCACATTCCGATTCTCCTCACATTTTTTATATTTTTATATTGTGTAGACGATTTAAAAAATTATTTAACAAAACACATTGCGATCTGATTGTGTTCTGATCTTTCTGACAAACCTCCGAACCACATTGTGTCTGGATATTTTACAAGTGTAAACGGATCTGGACAGGTGGAAAACCATTTTAAATCATCAGTATCCCTCTAAAAAAACTATTGGACAGGAGACACCATTGACTTATGGCATCAATACGTGTCTTATTAAAAAATGAATAAATAAATATTATTTTGAAAAATAATATTCTGGTCAAGCGGGACCAGGATATTTGGTCACCATGGAGACACGGTGGACAGAGAGGAGACGCATTTTTATCACCATGTGTAGAAACAACGGTTACAATGTATTTGGTCACCATGGAGACACGGTGGACAGAGAGGAGACGCATTTTTAACACCATGTGTAGAAACAACGGTTACAATGTTGGCGCAATCAGATTCAGGACGAAGGACCCATGTTAGCACCAGGTATAAACGAGGATTCTGTCTGTGAGGCCTTTTAATAATGCAGGCTTCAGGCACCCTAGGTATGGTGTACATTTTAGGACACCCTCAGCCTGAAAAACCTCATGCCTCACCCGTCCCTGAGTCCATCGTCCCCCTCAGTCTTTTCTCTGTAGTTCACTATGTCCGATATATGACTCCGCGTTTCTACACAACAAATCATATTCCACCAACACGGTTGGCCGTTTTCCTCCAGGTCATTCGCTCACGAGGCGTTGATGATTGAGTCAAGGTACTGAGGTGAGTTTTAGGAGGCTGAAGAAAAGTTTCCTAAAATGTACCCCAGGCTGAGCGAGCTGAGATCTATTAGGGTGTTTAGTGACTATACCCTGAGTTCATAACCAAGTGGGAAGGTGGTATTTACCACATACGACTGGGGAAAAACCACTCAAATGCCCCTCGAACTGGTCATTTACTAGTGGGAACTTGAGCTCTGACTGCCCACATGCTGACCTCTGAGCTACTAAGGAAATGACCTCCGTAACCGAGGAGGTCATAAAAGCTAACTATTAATATGGTTTGCGAGCAGTTTGTGGTTGGACGCAGCTTGTTGACCATTAGCCAATCAGCGTTCAGCGTTTCTCACCTAAATGAATTAAAGCACGCCGAATGCAGCCCAGTTGTATTCGCTACTTCACAACAGGAAATGACCAGCGTTTCTCACCTAAATGAATTAAACCACGCCGAATGGAGCCCAGTTGTATTCGCTGCTTCACAACAGGAAATTACCAGCGTTTTTTCGCATCAACACAGCATATCCGCCAACGAGATTAAAAAATGTCACCGTTACGGTGTTCATTTTAGGAAAACCGTCAGCTTCGAACATCAGCCGTCCTCGAGTCAACCGTCAAACCCTTTGTTTGAGTCTGAAGGTGTCCTACAATGTGCACCGTACTCCGATGCATGACGAGCTCTGTTGGCGTGTTTAACGGCTATCCGCTAACTAGATTGTGACATGTTGGCAGCGCGCTGACTGGGGGGGGGGGCACGTTCAGAAGGGATGTGGCAGACAGATGGGACCGTGGACCCTGAGTGTGTGTGTGTGTGTCACACCCACAATCCCTCAGAGTTAAATGGTTACATTTAAGCCTAATGCAGATACTGTCATTATATCAAACAGGAGATTATTTTCTCAGAGTAAAATTATAAATGTTGGTAATAAGCTGACGGATATATTGAAAATAGCACTACTATTCAGCTGTTTAAATGATTTAACAACCCCCCACCCCTCCCCCAACCCCCCAACCCCCCATCCCTCTCCCTCTAAAATAGCATATTTTGATTTGAAATATCTGCCTTTAACAGATGTTATGAAAACAATCTCTTGTATTGTTTATCATTGAAATCGTTATTTTAATACAAGGAGCCACATAACCATACAACAGGTCCATGACATCCTGTACGTGGCTGTTCAGTCTTAGCATGTTCTGTGTTTGTGTGTCACATTATTAGGATTTATACTTTAAATACATAAACATTATTTATTAGAAATATATTCGTCCTCTGTGTCTCCCCTGGAAGCAACCCCCTTCACTCCCCCATCCCCATCCCCCCTACTCCCCCATCACACCCACCTCCCCCACCCCCTCCCTCCCCCATCAACCCCCCCCCCACCACCACCCCCCCTCACTCCCCCACCACCACCCCCCCTACTCCCCCATCACACCCACCTCCCCCACCCCCTCCCTCCCCCATCAACCCCCCCCCCACCACCACCCTCCCCCTCCCCCATCACCACCCCCCCTTCACTCCCCCATCACCCCCCCCCCCTTCACTCCCCCAGGCCCCCCACCCCTCCCCCACCCCCCCGTTAGAAAGCAGAGAATGGTTTTATTTTCTCCTTCCCTCCCCTTTTCCATATCAACATTAAACTGTTACGCTGTGACAAAAGGGCCTAGAATGCATACCGCCACAGTCATTTGCATCTCATTCTTATCCTGTTCAACTGAATAGTGATGAGTCATCATTTCCTTTTCATAATTGAATTTCAGTCACATGAAAAATAGGGAGAAATAAATTAAAGAAAGCTCTCTCTGACACAAAGAGACAGATATTATATTTTTTTTGGGGGGGGGTACGACATTGTGCTATTATAGGGTAATTGGGCGTCTTGGCTTCTCTCCCTCTTCGTGACAATGCCTGTCTATGTTTACCATTCACACGGTTTCTTTTCCATCTCGGTACCTGGCTTGTAACTAAGCACGTGTCACATTTAGACGAGTCACGGTAGAGGACGGCTGCTCTCAGAGACGGCTCCCTACTCTTTAGATAGGACACTCCTATTGACCAGGGCCAATTGGGGCACTATATAGGGAACGGGGTTACAATTGGGATGCACACATAGTGATGCTGGAGACATAGTGATGCTAGATAGATAATGATGCTGGAGACATAGTGATGCTGGAGTAATAGTGATGCTGGAGAGACATAGTGATGCTGGAAACATATTGCTGCTGTAGATATAGGGATGCTGTAAACATAGTGATGGTAGAGATAGTGATGCTGGAGACAATGTGATGCTGGAGGCATAGTGATGCTGGAAACATATTGCTGCTGTAGATATAGGGATGCTGTAAACATAGTGATGGTAGAGATAGTGATGCTGGAGACAATGTGATGCTGGAGGCATAGTGATGCTGGAAACATATTGCTGCTGGAGATATAGTGATGCTGTAAACATAGTGATGATAGAGATAGTGATGCTGGAGACATAGTGATGCTGTAAACATCTATGAGTGATACTACTGTAAGATCGTGTACAGATGTGTGAACTAGATACATAATGAAGACGTCACCACACAGCAGTGTGATGTAATTACATTGCCCAGAGTGTAATAATAATGTAGACAGGAATGAACACGTCAACCTGTCATCTCAGAGCTGAGAAGTATTTAAGAAACAGAAGGCGAGCTCCAGTTTAGCTGTAATGTACTGTAATGTACTGTACTGCTCTGTACTGTACTCTCCCTACTGCTCTGTACTGTACTCTCCCTACTGCTCTGTACTGTACTATACTGTACTGTACTGTACTGTACTATACTGTACTATACTGTATCCTACTGCTCTGTACTGTACCCTACTGCTCTGTACTGTACCCTACTGCTCGGTACTGTACCCTACTGTACTGTACTGTACCCTACTGTACTGTACCCTACTGTACTGTACCATACTGTTCTGTACTGTACCCTACTGCCCTGTACTGTACCCTACTGTTCTGTACTGTACCCTACTGCTCTGTACTGTACCCTACTGCTCTGTACTGTACCCTACTGTTCTGTACTGTACCCTACTGCTCTGTACTGTACCCTACTGTACTGTTCGGTACTGTACTGTTCTGTACTGTACCCTACTGTTCTGTACTGTACCCTACTGTACTGCTCTGTACTGTACCCTCCTGCTCTGTACTGTACCCCACT
The DNA here is from genome assembly GCF_002021735.2 of Oncorhynchus kisutch. Classification (NCBI taxonomy): domain Eukaryota; kingdom Metazoa; phylum Chordata; class Actinopteri; order Salmoniformes; family Salmonidae; genus Oncorhynchus; species Oncorhynchus kisutch. The sequence continues at coordinate 6,315,362 of NW_022261978.1, read as the reverse complement.
GCACTGTACCCTACTGTACTGCACTGTACCCTACTGAACTGTACCCTACTGTACTGTAATGTAATGTACTATACTCTACTGTTCTGTTCTGTACCCTACTGTACTGTACCCTACTGTACCCTACAGTACTGTACTGTACCTTACTGTACTGTACTGTTCTGTACTGTACCTTACTGTACTGTACTGTTCTGTACTGTACCCTACTATACTGTACTGTACCCTACTGTACTGTACTGTTCTGTACTGTACCCTACTGTACTGTTCTGTACTGTACCCTACTGTACTGTTCTGTACTGTACCCTACTGTACTGTTCTGTACTATACCCTACTGTACTGTTCTGTACTCTACCCTACTGTTCTGTACTGTACTGTACTGTACCCTCCTGTACCCTACTATACTGTACTGTACCCTACAGTACTGTACTGTTCTGTACTGTACCCTACTGTAATGTACTGTACCCTACTGTTCTGTTCTGTACTGTACCATACTGTTCTATACTGTTCTGTACCCTACTGTTCTGTTCTGTTCTGTACTGTACCCTACTTTACTGTAATGTGCCCTACTGTACTGTACTGTACCCTACTGTTCTGTACTGTACTGTACCCTACTGTTCTGTTCTGTTCTGTACTGTACCCTACTGTACTGTACTGTACCCTACTGTACTGTACTGTATCCTACTGCACTGTACTGTACCCTACTGTTCTGTTCTGTACTGTACCCTACTGTACTGTACTGTACTGTACTGTACCCTACTGTACTGTACTGTACTGTACCCTACTGTACTGTACTGTACTGTACCCTACTGTACTGTACTGTACTGTACCCTTCTGTACTGTACTGTACTGTTCCCTACTGTACTGTACTGTTCTGTACTGTACCCTACTGTACTGTACTGTTCTGTACTGTACCCTGCTGTTCTGTACTGTACCCTACTGTTCTGTACTGTACCCTACAGCACTGTACTGTACCCTACTGTTCTGTTCTGTTCTGTACTGTACCCTACTGTTCTGTACTGTACCCTACTGTTCTGTACTGTACCCTACTGTTCTGTTCTGTTCTGTACTGTACCCTACTGTTCTGTACTGTACCCTACTGTTCTGTACTGTACCCTACTGTTCTGTTCTGTTCTGTACTGTACCCTACTGTTCTGTACTGTACCCTACTGTTCTGTACTGTACCCTACTGTTCTGTTCTGTTCTGTACTGTACAGTACTGTACCCTACTGTTCTGTACTGTACCCTACTGTACTGCTCTGTACTGTACTGTACCGTACCCTACTGTTCTGTACTGTACCCTCCTGTACTGCTCTGTACTGTACCCCACTGCACTGTATCCTACTGTAGTGCACTGTACCCTACTGAACTGTACCCTACTGTACTGTAATGTAATGTACTATACTCTACTGTTCTGTTCTGTACTTTACTGTACCCTACTGTACTGTACCCTACTGTACCCTACAGTACTGTACCTTACTGTACTGTACTGTTCTGTACTGTTCTGTACTGTACCCTACTGTACTGTACTGTTCTGTACTGTACCCTACTGTTCTGTACTGTTCTGTACTGTACCCTACTGTTCTGTACTGTACCCTACTGTTCTGTACTGTACCCTACAGCACTGTACTGTACCCTACTGTTCTGTTCTGTTCTGTTCTGTACTGTACCCTACTGTTCTGTACTGTACCCTACTGTTCTGTACTGTACCCTACTGTTCTGTTCTGTACTGTACCCTACTGTTCTGTTCTGTACTGTACCCTACTGTTCTGTACTGTACCCTACTGTTCTGTACTGTACCCTACTGTTCTGTTCTGTTCTGTACTGTACCCTACTGTTCTGTACTGTACCCTACTGTTCTGTTCTGTACTGTACCCTACTGTTCTGTACTGTACCCTACTGTTCTGTTCTGTACTGTACCCTACTGTTCTGTACTGTACCCTACTGTTCTGTACTGTACCCTACTGTTCTGTACTGTACCCTACAGCACTGTACTGTACCCTACTGTTCTGTTCTGTTCTGTTCTGTACTGTACCCTACTGTTCTGTACTGTACCCTACTGTTCTGTACTGTACCCTACTGTTCTGTTCTGTACTGTACTGTACCCTTCTGTTCTGTACTGTACCCTACTGTTCTGTACTGTACCCTACTGTTCTGTACTGTACCCTACTGTTCTGTTCTGTTCTGTACTGTACAGTACTGTACCCTACTGTTCTGTACTGTACCCTACTGTACTGCTCTGTACTGTACTGTACCGTACCCTACTGTTCTGTACTGTACCCTCCTGTACTGCTCTGTACTGTACCCCACTGCACTGTATCCTACTGTAGTGCACTGTACCCTACTGAACTGTACCCTACTGTACTGTAATGTAATGTACTATACTCTACTGTTCTGTTCTGTACTTTACTGTACCCTACTGTACTGTACCCTACTGTACCCTACAGTACTGTACTGTACCTTACTGTACTGTACTGTTCTGTACTGTTCTGTACTGTACCCTACTGTACTGTACTGTTCTGTACTGTACCCTACTGTTCTGTACTGTTCTGTACTGTACCCTACTGTTCTGTACTGTACCCTACTGTTCTGTACTGTACCCTACAGCACTGTACTGTACCCTACTGTTCTGTTCTGTTCTGTTCTGTTCTGTACCCTACTGTTCTGTACTGTACCCTACTGTTCTGTACTGTACCCTACTGTTCTGTTCTGTACTGTACCCTACTGTTCTGTTCTGTACTGTACCCTACTGTTCTGTACTGTACCCTACTGTTCTGTTCTGTTCTGTACTGTACCCTACTGTTCTGTACTGTACCCTACTGTTCTGTTCTGTACTGTACCCTACTGTTCTGTACTGTACCCTACTGTTCTGTTCTGTACTGTACCCTACTGTTCTGTACTGTACCCTACTGTTCTGTACTGTACCCTACAGCACTGTACTGTACCCTACTGTTCTGTTCTGTTCTGTTCTGTACTGTACCCTACTGTTCTGTACTGTACCCTACTGTTCTGTACTGTACCCTACTGTTCTGTTCTGTACTGTACTGTACCCTTCTGTTCTGTACTGTACCCTACTGTTCTGTACTGTACCCTACTGTTCTGTTCTGTTCTGTACTGTACCCTTCTGTTCTGTACTGTACCCTACTGTTCTGTTCTGTTCTGTACCCTACTGTGTCTTTCTCAATGTTTCATTTGAATTCTTTCTCCTCTGCTGTCGGTCAGTTAACATCACATCATTGTCATCAGATTCTAGCATGTCTATGGAGATCTAGATCAGCTTGGTGATGAGATTCTAGCATGTCTATGGAGATCTAGATCTAGATCAGCTTGGTGATGAGATTCTAGCATGTCTATGTAGATCTAGATCAGCTTGGTGATGAGATTCTAGCATGTCTATGGAGATCTAGATCAGCTTGGTGATGAGATTCTAGCATGTCTATGTAGATCTCCAGCAGCTTGGTGATGAGTTTCTAGCATGTCTATGGAGATCTAGATCAGCTTGGTGATGAGACTCTAGCATGTCTATAGAGGTCTAGATCAGCTTGGTGATGAGATTCTAGCATGTCTATGGAGATCTAGATCAGCTTGGTGATGAGATTCTAGCATGTCTATGGAGATCTAGATCAGCTTGGTGATGAGGTAGGCATGTGACTCTGGACTGGCTGTGGTAGTGGACGGTTGGAGGATGAGAGTAGGTTCAGTCGATCTCAGAAACACACTTTCACTAAAACCCATCAGGCATAGTCAATGAGGAAAAACACATTGAAGTAGCTATACTGTTCTTCATGTTAGCCAGGGGAAGGCCTTGGTTTTCCAATACAGAGCTATACACACTTCAACACCCTTTGGTACTGTACTCTGTATTACACAATATACAATACATGACTGGTTATTACTACACAACACATCATATACCAACACCAGAGTACCATCTTCTCCAGGCATGGGAGGAGTTAAGAGTTATTAAATATGGATTACTATCACAATGATCGATAGGAACACAGTGTCAACAGCCTGAGACACAGAGGATTGAGAGAGAGAGAGAGAAGTAGAAGGAGAGAAGGAGGGAGAGGGAGAGAGGAGAGAGAGAAGTAGAAGTAGAGAGAGAGAAGTAGAAGTAGAGAGAGAGAGAGATAGTGAGATATATATATATATATAGTGAGAGAGATATATATATATAGTGAGAGAGATATATAGTGAGAGAGATATATAGTGAGAGAGATATATAGTGAGAGAGATATATAGTGAGAGAGATATATAGTGAGAGAGATATATAGTGAGAGAGATATAGTGAGATATATATATATATATATAGTGAGAGAGATATATAGTGAGAGAGATATATAGTGAGAGAGATATATAGTGAGAGAGATATATAGTGAGAGAGATATATATATATATAGTGAGAGAGATATAGTGAGAGAGATATATAGTGAGAGGGATATATATAGTGAGATATATATATATATATATATATATATAGTGAGAGAGATGGTGAGAAAAGGTCCAAGCTGAAATGAGAGCAGTGGGGTCTGGTGTTGACACTTTGTGACCAGCTGGCTCGGGGGGTCAATAACTCCAGAGCCTCCATTGATTAAGTTAATCTCAAAACAGAAAGGGAGGGCTGGATTGCAGCCAGAGAGTAGAAGAGGAGGAGGAGAAGGACATATATGGTGAACTCAGACCCAATATATATCATCTCTGATGTATGGTGAACTCTACTCCGCCCCAATATACATCATCTCTGATGTATGGTGAACTCTACTCCGCCCCAATATATATCATCTCTGATGTATGGTGAACTCTACTCCGCCCCAATATATATCATCTCTGATGTATGGTGAACTCTACTCCGCCCCAATATATATCATCTCTGATGTATGGTGAACTCTACTCCGCCCCAATATATATCATCTCTGATGTATGGTGAACTCTACTCCGCCCCAATATATATCATCTCTGATGTATGGTGAACTCTACTCAGCCCCAAAATATATCATCTCTGATGTATGGTGAACCCCACTCAGCCCCAATAGATGTCATCCCCACTCAGCTCTATGGATAACCCATCTAATGTATCCCAAATGGCATCCTCTTCCCCTTTAAAGTGCACTACGTCTGAAATAGAGAACATAGGGAGTTGCCCACAGGGTTGTGGTCTAAAGTAGTGGATTGTGTAAAGGGGGCATGGTGCCGTTTGTGATAGAGCCAACTCTTACGTTGGGTAACATGACACTGAACATGAAAGCGCAGAGAGCTTGCCAAAGTGTGTCTCTAGCAACGTTCGCAAGGGATCCAACTCAGTGTATACATGTGAATGGACACACGGCTTTGTCCGTCCCCTACAGTATCCCTATGAGAGGTTTAGCTTCACGTCCATGAGACTTAAAGAATGCGTCGTTTTTCCTCTTTTCCCCCGTCAAAGCTGGGCATAAAACCGAATGCCCCGGAGGTAATTCTCTACCCCAGCGACACGCAATAAGATAAAATGGGAGTGGGAATATCTGTGTGGGAAGTAGTCAAACAGCCGTACTGTTAGCATGGAGGATTGGATTACTTATATATTATATTTCAACATCATCTGTCTAATGACAGGTTAGAAAAACGAACACTTTAAGTAAATACAGGGATTAGGGAACAATCGCATGTGGTTGTGAGGAGAGTCAGACCCCCTGAAAATCAATTGTTGTGTTGGGAGGCAGTCAATGGAACCTATCGGTAGAGCTGCTGGTTATTCGGTAGAGCTGCTGGTTATTCGGTAGAGCTGCTGGTTATTCGGTAGAGCTGCTGGTTATTCGGTAGAGCTGCTGGTTATATGGTAGAGCTGCTGGTTATTCGGTAGAGCTGCTGGTTATTCGGTAGAGCTGCTGGTTATTCGGTAGAGCTGCTGGTTATTCAGTAGAGCTGCTGGTTATTCAGTAGAGCTGCTGGTTATTCAGTAGAGCTGCTGGTTATTCAGTAGAGCTGCTGGTTATACAGTAGAGCTGCTTGTTATACAGTAGAGCTGCTGGTTATACAGTAGAGCTGCTGGTTATTCAGTGGAGCTGCTGGTTATTCGGTAGAGCTGCTGGTTATGCGGTAGAGCTGCTGGTTATGCGGTAGAGCTGCTGGTTATTCGGTAGAGCTGCTGGTTATGCGGTAGAGCTGCTGGTTATTCAGTAGAGCTGCTGGTTATACAGTAGAGCTGCTGGTTGTTCGGTAGAGCTGCTGGTTGTTCGGTAGAGCTGCTGGTTGTTCGGTAGAGCTGGTAACAGCACTTGGTCACAACACCAAAGGGAAGTTACTCTCTTGTTCCTACCAAATTCAATAGAGCTGCTGGTTATTCAGTAGAGCTGCTGGTCACAACACCAAAGGGAAGTTACTCTCTTGTTCCTACCAAATTCAATAGAGTTGCTGGTTATTCAGTAGAGCTGCTGGTCACAACACCAAAGGGAAGTTACTCTCTTGTTCCTACCAAATTCAATAGAGCTGCTGGTTATTCAGTAGAGCTGCTGGTCACAACACCAAAGGGAAGTTACTCTTGTGTTCCTACCAAAAGCCCCCAGTCAGTTTTTATTGAGCAACAACACTCCCTATTTGAATAATGTCTACAGTGTGATGCTGGGAGGCCTAGCAACGATAAAGTACATGTGTTTGAGAAATGAACATTAGGCCAACAGAATGCTGTGATTAGATTATACTGCTGCTGCCATCACAAGAATGATGATACTGGAGGCAGATGAAATGGCACACTAAGGGTCCTAGGTTGAAAGTAGTGCACTATATAGGGAATAGGGTTCCAGGACCCTACAGCTTCGAGGTGAAAGTAGTGCACTATATAGGGAATAGGGTTCCAGCACCCTACAGCTTCGAGGTGAAAGTAGTGCACTATATAGGGAATAGGGTTCCAGCACCCTACAGCTTCGAGGTGAAAGTAGTGCACTATATAGGGAATAGGGTTCCAGCACCCTACAGCTTCGAGGTGAAAGTAGTGCACTACATAGGGAATAGGGTTCCAGCACCCTGAAGGCTTCGAGGTGAAAGTAGTGCACTACATATTGTTTAAATTTAGATTCAGACTGAGTCAATGAGATGCCAGGCTTTGACTGACTGGCTTTGGGGATGACTGACTGGCGTTGGGGATGACTGACTGGCGTTGGGGATGACTGACTGGCGTTGGGGATGACTGACTGGCGTTGGGGATGACTGACTGGCGTTGGGGATGACTGACTGGTTTTAGGGATGACTGACTGGCTTTGGGGATGACTGACTGGCTTTGGGGATGACTGACTGGTGTTGTCGATGACTGTCTGGCGTTGGGGATGACTGTCTGGCTTTGGGGATGACTGACTGGTTTTAGGGATGACTGACTGGCTTTGGGGATGACTGACTGGTGTTGGGGATGACTGACTGGTGTTGGGGATGACTGACTGGCTTTGGGGATGACTGGCTGGCTTTGGGGATGGCTGTCTGGCGTTGGGGCTGACTGTCTGGTGTTGGGGATGACTGGCTGGCTTTGGGGATGACTGTCTGGCGTTGGGGATGACTGACTGGTGTTGGGGATGACTGACTGGCGTTGGGGATGACTGACTGGCGTTGGGGATGACTGACTGGTGTTGGGGATGACTAACTGGTGTTGGGGATGACTGTCCGTCTCAGTGAAAACCTATAACAAACCATCCATGAACTAACACACAGTTAAAAACATTTTTGTTTGAATTTCTCATCGTAAAAGGTCGAGGCACTGGAGATGTTTCTAGTTGTTGGATAATTGTCCAATTCTGTAGCCCTGATCAAAATATATCAGTAGAAAAGCCACAAAGAACTAGTTTATAGCTAAAAAAAAATACTAAAATAAAAATCTATAGATACTGACAGAAATGTCATTATCACATCTTGACTGAATTCTATTTTACTCAATAATACAGTAAATCTGTCAGTCAAACGTTTGTGATTGGATTGTGGAGGAGATCACCATGAGGGAGGAGGTGGGGAACCTCATAGGGATTGTGGAGGAGATCACCATGAGGGAGGAGGTGGGGAACCTCATAGGGATTGTGGAGGAGATCACCATGAGGGAGGAGGTGGGGAACCTCATAGGGATTGTGGAGGAGATCACCATGAGGGAGGAGGTGGGGAACCTCGTAGGGATTGTGGAGGAGATCACCATGAGGGAGGAGGTGGGGAACCTCATAGGGATTGTGGAGGAGATCACCATGAGGGAGGAGGTGGGGAACCTCATAGGGATTGTGGAGGAGATCACCATGAGGGAGGAGGTGGGGAACCTCATAGGGATTGTGGAGGAGATCACCATGAGGGAGGAGGTGGGGAACCTCATAGGGATTGTGGAGGAGATCACCATGAGGGAGGAGGAGGGGAACCTCATAGGGATTGTGGAGGAGATCACCATGAGGGAGGAGGTGGGGAACCTCATAGGGATTGTGGAGGAGATCACCATGAGGGAGGAGGTGGGGAACCTCATAGGGATTGTGGAGGAGATCACCATGAGGGAGGAGGTGGGGAACCTCATAGGGATTGTGGAGGAGATCACCATGAGGGAGGAGGTGGGGAACCTCATAGGGATTGTGGAGGAGATCACCATGAGGGAGGAGGTGGGGAACCTCATAGGGATTGTGGAGGAGATCACCATGAGGGAGGAGGTGGGGAACCTCATAGGGATTGTGGAGGAGATCACCATGAGGGAGGAGGTGGGGAACCTCATAGGGATTGTGGAGGAGATCACCATGAGGGAGGAGGTGGGGAACCTCATAGGGATTGTGGAGGAGATCACCATGAGGGAGGAGGTGGGGAACCTCATAGGGATTGTGGAGGAGATCACCATGAGGGAGGAGGTGGGGAACCTCATAGGGATTGTGGAGGAGATCACCATGAGGGAGGAGGTGGGGAACCTCATAGGGATTGTGTTCTTTCTTTTTGGTGCCTTGTGAACAGGAGCCTGTTGAGGAGGAAGAGAGGTGGGAGGGGGAGTTCATCGGGGTACATCTGAATAATGATGTGCAGAAATAAACCACGTTTGACCTTTCTGGTCTTTCAGCTGCGGTCAAGCCAATAACCTGATAAGAGACTGATTAGAGATAAGAGAGGCGCTCGATGGAAACTCCCTGGGACATTCAAACATTTAACAAGGAGAAGTCTCTGTGTCTCTGTGTGTGTGTGTGTCTGTGTCTGTGTGTGTGTGTCTGTGTGTGTGTGTCTGTGTGTGTGTGTCTGTGTGTGTGTCTATGAATGTGAAAGTGTGTGTGTCTGTGTCTGTGTCTGTGTCTGTGTCTGTGTCTGTGTGTGTCTATACCTCATATACCGTCTTGTTGTTTAAATGTGCCTTCCTCCAACTGACACACCTGGACCATGCTTAGATTCAGGGAGTCCAGATTGTGAGACAGGGGACTGGAAACACAATTAACGGCTGCATTACCTCGAGGAGAAGGGGGAGAAGAGGGGGGTGGAGAGGGCTGGCAGGCACAGTCCCACTGTCCTAAATACCATCCTGTTCCCTATATACGCCCCGTGGTCCCTGGACGTGAGTAGCATTCTAAACAGAGAGTAGGGTGGCATTAGGGATGAGTCCCCAAATGAAGAGAAGCATGTGGTCCTATCCTTCCCCCGTCTGTTTCCCGGAAAAAGAGAGGGCCTTGAAACCTAACCACATCCTGTGTGTGTGTGTCGACATCAGGTGTGTGTGTGTGTCTGCGTGTGTGTGTGTGTGTCGACATCAGGTGTGTGTGTGTGTGTGTGTGTCTGTGTGTGTCGACATCAGGTGTGTGTGTGCGTGCCTGTGTGTCTGCGTGTGTGTGTGCGTGTGTGTGTGCGTGTGTGTGTGCGTGTGTGTGTATGTGTGTGTGTGTGTGTCTGTGTGTGTGTGTGTGTATAAGAGAGGTTCTTTAACAGTAATGACAGCAGGTGTTTCTCTCCAGGCACACCTCTTAAAATCAACTCAAAATGCAATCAGCCTTTTAAATAATCCCATCCTGTCATTGACTAGAGGGAGGTTTAACTGTCATCCTGTCATTGACTAGAGGGAGGTTTAACTGTCATCCAGTCATTGACTAGAGGGAGGTTTAACTGTCATCCTGTCATTGACTAGAGGGAGGTTTAACTGTCATCCAGTCATTGACTAGAGGGAGGTTTAACTGTCATCCTGTCATTGACTAGAGGGAGGTTTAACTGTCATCCTGTCATTGACTAGAGGGAGGTTTAACTGTCATCCAGTCATTGACTAGAGGGAGGTTTAACTGTCATCCTGTCATTGACTAGAGGGAGGTTTAACTGTCATCCTGTCATTAACTAGAGGGAGGTTTAACTGTCATCCTGTCATTGACTAGAGGGAGGTTTAACTGTCATCCTGTCATTGACTAGAGGGAGGTTTAACTGTCATCCTGTCATTGACTAGAGGGTGTTGAGAGGTTTAACTGTCATCCTGTCATTAACTAGAGGGTGTTGAGAGGTTTAACTGTCATCCTGTCATTGACTAGAGGGAGGTTTAACTGTCATCCTGTCATTGACTAGAGGGAGGTTTAACTGTCATCCTGTCATTAACTAGAGGGAGTTGGGAGGTTTAACTGTCATCCTGTCAATGACTAGAGGGAGGTTTAACTGTCATCCTGTCATTGACTAGAGGGAGTTGAGAGGTTTAACTGTCATCCTGTCATTGACTAGAGGGAGTTGGGAGGTTTAACTGTCATCCTGTCATTGACTAGAGGGAGGTTTAACTGTCATCCAGTCATTGACTAGAGGGAGGTTTAACTGTCATCCAGTCATTGACTAGAGGGAGGTTTAACTGTCATCCAGTCATTGACTAGAGGGGGGTTTAACTGTCATCCAGTCATTGACTAGAGGGAGTTGAGAGGTTTAACTGTCATCCTGTCATTGACTAGAGGGAGGTTTAACTGTCATCCTGTCATTGACTAGAGGGAGTTGAGAGGTTTAACTGTCATCCTGTCATTAACTAGATTGGTGTTGGGAGGTTTAACCTCTAGCGACGAGCAATCCCGTATCCGGGAGCGTAATTATAGCCTCAAGCTCATTACCATAACGCAACGTTAACTATTCATGAAAATCGCTAATGAAATGAAATAAATATATTGGCTCACAAGCTTAGCCTTTTGCTAACAACACTGTCATCTCAGATTTTCAAAATATGCTTTTCAACCATAGCCACACAAGCATTTGTGTAAGAGTATTGATAGCCTAGCATAGCATTAAGCCTAGCATTCAGCAGGCAACATTTGTGTAAGAGTATTGATAGCTAGCATAGCATTAAGCCTAGCATTCAGCAGGCAACATTTTCACAAAAACAAGAAAAGCATTCAAATAAAATAATTTGCCTTTGAAGAACTTCGGATGTTTTCAATGAGGAGACTCTCAGTTAGATAGCAGATGTTCATTTTTTCCAAAAAGATTATTTGTTTAGGAGAAATCGCTCCGTTTTGTTCATCACGTTTGACTAAGAAAAAAATATGAAAATGCAGTCATTACAACGCCAAACTTTTTTCCAAATTAACTCCATAATATCGACAGAAACATGGCAAACGTTGTTTAGAATTAATCCTCAAGGTGTTTTTCACATATCTATCGATGATAAATTATTTGTGGCAGCTGTGTTTCTCCTCGAAGCAAACGAAAAATACACGCAGCTGGAGATTACGCAATAATTGCAACGGAGGACACCAAGCGGCAACCTGGTAGATTTAGTCTCTTAAGGTCAATCTTCCAATGATTTGCCTACAAATAACGTCACAATGCTGTCGACACCTTGAGGAAACGACAGAACGTCTAAGCTCATTCGTGACCCATACACAGCCATATAAGGAGACATTGGAACACAACGCATTCAAAATCTGGGCCACTTCCTGTATGAAATTTTATCTTGGTTTCGCCTGTAGCATCAGTTCTGTGGCACTCACAGACAATATCTTTGCAGTTTTGGAAACGTCAGAGTGTTTTCTTTCCAAAGCTGTCAATTATATGCATAGTCGAGCATCTTTTCGTGACAAAAAAATCTTGTTTAAAACGGGAACGTTTTTTTATCCATAAATTTAAAGAGCGCCCCCTATATCCAAGAAGTTAACTGTCCTCCTGTCAATGACTAGATTGGTGTTGGGAGGTTTAACTATATAGCTGGACAAGTGTTGGTGTTTCCTAATCTGGAGAGAGTCTTAGAGAAATGGGGTGGGATGGGGTCCTTATGCAGCTACGAGAGAAGGAGAATGGCGAGGTGGGAGTTTTGGTTTTTGAGATATCAGGAAATATATGTGGTGGAGAGAGTGAGAGAGATAACAAGTCACTTTCCATGCAAATAAAGCTTATTGAATTGAGAAAGGGAGACGCACACAGAGAGAGATAAAGAAAGGCGGTTGTTCAAGTCTTTGTATTTGACTTCCAGGCTGAAACCACCTCCCCATGTCTCCACTACCTCTACCACTACCTCTATTACAACCTCCCCATGTCTCCACTACCTCTACCACTACCTCTATTACAACCTCCCCATGTCTCCACTACCTCTACCACTACCTCTATTACAACCTCCCCATGTCTCCACTACCTCTACCACTACCTCTATTACAACCTCCCCATGTCTCCACTACCTCTACCACTACCTCTATTACAACCTCCCCATGTCTCCACTACCTCTATTACAACCTCTATTACAACCTCCCCATGTCTCCACTACCTCTATTACAACCTCCCCATGTCTCCACTACCTCTACCACTACCTCTATTACAACCTCCCCATGTCTCCACTACCTCTACCACTACCTCTATTACAACCTCCCCATGTCTCCACTACCTCTACCACTACCTCTATTACAACCTCCCCATGTCTCCACTACCTCTACCTCTATTACAACCTCCCCATGTCTCCACTACCTCTATTACAACCTCCCCATGTCTCCACTACCTCTATTACAACCTCCCCATGTCTCCACTACCTCTATTACAACCTCCCCATGTCTCCACTACATCCTCAAACTACCTATATCACTACCACCCTCCACTACCTCTACCACCACCACCCCCACTACATCCTCATACTACCACTACCACCCTCCACTACATCCTCATACTACCTCTACCATCACCCTCCACTACATCCTCATACTACCTCTACTACCACCCTTCACTACACCCTCATACTATCTCTACCACCACCACCCTCCACTACAGCCTCATTCTACCTCTACCACTACCACCCTCCACTACATCCTCATACTACCTCTACCACCACCACCCTCCACTACATCCTCATACTACCTCTACCTCCACTACATCCTCATAGTACCTCTACCACTACCACCTCCACTACATCCTCATACTACCTCTACTACCACCACCCTCCACTACATCCTCATACTACCTCTACCACTACTACCCTTCACTACAGCCTCATACTACCTCTACCACTGAAAGGTAGCATGTTTAGCCACACTGTGTAGCCATGCTCCAGGAGCAGATGTGTAGGTGGTTGGAGGTGATTTTCTTTGGCGTTGAATGGTAGGATTAGTTAGACGAGCCAGGGAGCGACCGGCAACACACACAGCATTTAGTCACACTGTCAGAGGCCTGCTTACTGAGTTTCACACTAAGCACGGTCCTGGGGAGAAGTCTAGCTAACCTAACTAACAGTCCTTCAGCATTGGAACACACTGCCAACATTGGAACACACTACTCCAAGATCGGAACACACTGCCAACATCGGAACACACTACTCCAAGATCGGAACACACTACTCCAAGATCGGAACACACTACTGTTTAGAAGGGAACACACTACTGTTTAAAAGGGAACACACTACTGTTTAAAAGGGAACACACTACTGTTTAGAAGGGAACACACTACTGTTTAGAAGGGAACACACTACTGTTTAGAAGGGAACACACTACTAAAACATTGGAACACACTACTGTTTAGAAGGGAACACACTACTGTTTAGAAGGGAACACACTACTGTTTAGAAGGGAACACACTACTCCATCACTGGATCACACTACAACATGGAAACAAACTGGGACCCTTTTTGGTTTCAGGTACTACCCTCTCTGGAAAGGGTTCTACATGGAACCCAAAAGGGTTTAACCTGGAACCAAAAAGGATTCTACCTGGAACCAAAAAGGATTCTACCTGGAACCAAAAAGGATTCTACCTGGAACCCAAAAAATATTTTTCCTATGAGGAACAGCTGAATAACCCTTATAGGTTCTAGATATCACCTTTTTCTTTTCTTAGGAGGGTACCTACAGCAACGGGCTGCTGTTGGGCCGAAACACAAACTCCAGACTGTGTCTGTAATGAACTCTGTCGTGTTGTAGCTAATTGGATGCCCTGCCACTCAAGTGGTGTAAGAGATGACCCTCCAGCTACATACATGGAGCATCACTTGAAGCAGGTGCAGCTGGTACACAGGTGGAACAACATCACTTCTGATGAAGAAGTGGCACATTTTGGCTCCACTAGTCCAGAGATGATTGATATCACAGCCACGCATTAACGATTTACCTACAGGTGTAATTTGCCTCCCCCCCCTTCTCTCGCTCTCTCTCTGTTGCTCTCAGCTCACCCTCTCTCTCACCCCCCCCCCCTCTCTCTGTTGCTCTCAGCTCCCCCCCTCTCTCACCTCCCTCCCTCCCTCTCTCTCTGTTGCTCTCAGCTCCCCCTCTCTCTCACCTCCCTCCCTCCCCCCCTCTCTCTCTGTTGCTCTCACCTCCCTCCCCCCCCCCCCTCTCTCCCTCCCTCCCCCCTCTCTCTCTGTTGCTCTCAGCTCCCCCTCTCTCTCACCTGCCTCCCTCCCTCCCTCCCCCCCTCTCTCTCTGTCGCTCTCAGCTCCCCCTCTCTCTCACCTCCCTCCCTCCCTCCCCCCCCCTCTCTCCCTCTCTCTCTCTCTCTCTCCCTTTCAGCTCCCCCTCTCTCTCACCTGCCTCCCCCCCCCCCCCCCCCTCTCTCTGTTGCTCTCAGCTCCCCCTCTCTCTCCCCCCCCCTCTCCCCCTCTCTCTCACCTGCCTCCCTCTCTTTGTGTGTGTGTTTACCTAGCTCTGTTTTAATCAAAGCATGCAGCTGTTTGTCTCTCCAGTGAGTGGAGTGTGTGTGTGTGTGGAAGGAAGAGCAAGAGAGACGATGAGAGAGACTTAAGGAAAAAGGACGACAGAGAGACAGAATAAAGAAAGAGATGAGGGATGACAGAGAGAAACAGACAGAAAAAGGAGAGAGAGAGAGAGAGACCGAGAAGGATGAGAGAGAGGGAGGAGGGATGAGAGAGAGACAGAGAGAGAGACACAGAGAGAGAAACAGACAGAAAAGGGAGAGGGAGAGAGAGAGGAGGGATGAGAGAGAGGGAGGAGGGATGAGAGAGATGAGAGAGAGAGGGAGGAGGGATGAGAGAGACAGAGAGAGAGACACGGAGAGAGAAACAGACAGAAAAGGGAGAGAGAGAGAGGGGGAGAGAGAGAGAGAGAGAGGGGATAACAATGAGAGAGAGGAAATCATTACAGTTGATGGGGACTTGGGCCGAAGCTCAAGCAGCTCAATAACAGCATTGTTTGTTCCCACGGAAGATCCTCTTTTAAAAGAATGCAACCAGTGCAAGAGGCTCTCTGTTTCTCTTTCCACACTCTTCCCCTCCTTCCCCAACCTTCACTCCAAAAAAAACAACATATCCTCCCCTCTTCCTCACGTACCGACAAAATATGCGTCACTTTTCCTTATCTCGGCCGCTAATGTTTTTAACATCGCTTTTAAAAAGCTAAAGCAAAACAAGTATAGAACAGGTGAATAAAGTTTAAAAAACCAGCAGACATTAATTATACATTATAACGGCGTTCGTCTGTTGAAGGAGAGTCGGACCGAAATGCAGCGTGGTGGTTACTCATGTATTTTAATGAAGAATAGCGATACATGAAAATACTATATATAAACAAAACAACAAACGGAACGAAAACCTGTTACAGCCTATCTGGTGAAACTACACAGAGACAGGAACAATCACCCACCAACCTAATACAGCCTATCTGGTGATACTACACAGAGACAGGAACAATCACCCACCAACCTAATACAGCCTATCTGGTGAAACTACACAGAGACAGGAACAATCACCCACCAACCTAATACAGCCTATCTGGTGAAACTACACAGAGACAGGAACAATCACCCACCAACCTAATACAGTCTATCTGGTGATACTACACAGAGACAGGAACAATCACCCACCAACCTAATACAGCCTATCTGGTGATACTACACAGAGACAGGAACAATCACCCACCAACCTAATACAGCCTATCTGGTGAAACTACACAGAGACAGGAACAATCACCCACCAACCTAATACAGCCTATCTGGTGAAACTACACAGAGACAGGAACAATCACCCACCAACCTAATACAGCCTATCTGGTGAAACTACACAGAGACAGGAACAATCACCCACCAACCTAATACAGCCTATTTTTTTTTTTTTTTAATAAAAAATAATTTATTATCTTCAATACCATTCATTCTTTACAACTCATAATTTTCATACATACTCAAATAATGGTATTTTAATTTAACTAATTTAACTAAACATAAACCCCAAACAAAACCTCAGGGGAGCATCTTCCCTCCCGTCACCCTACAAAATACCTTTCCCTATCTCCCCATCCCTAATCTATCCCCTTACAAATCTAAATGACACCCAGCCCTAAACCCCCCTTCCACCTCTCCCGAGCAGCATGCTGCCCCCACTTCCTCTCCTCCCTCTTCATCCTCCCCCTCAAATCTCCTTCCACCCTCCTCACTATCCCTTCCACCCCCCAATCTCTCCCTGTCTTCACCATGTTCTGCCTGGCTTCCCACAGCCCCCGTTTAAAGAGACTCATGAGAAGCCAGAGCAGAAACCTGTCCCTATCCGTCCCTCTCGCTCTCCCTACACCTCTCTCTAACCTGGCCCACGTCAATACAAAATCCCCCCTTACCAAACCTAACAACACCCGTGCCCTAGACCATACTACTCCGGCAAAGGCACAGTCCCAAAAGACATGGCGCACAGTCTCCTCCCTGCCACAAGAGGATCTTGGACAGGTGGGGGATTGCACCAAACTATACCGGTACATGATGGAACGTACCGGCAAGCACCTATGGAGGCTCAACCAATTCAGGTCCTTGAGCCTGTTGTCCAGACCCCGCGTCTGCACTCCCTCCCAGACCACTTCCGAGATGCCCACTACAGGCACCGGACTCCCTGCCTTTCTGGCCTCCTCGTACAGGTGCCTGTGATCTAAACCTACTCGGGCAACTTCAACCTCAGGGTGCGCACGCAGCCACTTGGCCGCATGACCAAAGTGCCACGGCAGCTGTTCTGCCCGAGGACCCGTGTTAGACCACACCATTATGCTTCTCGCCTGATATGAGAAGAACACCCGCAGGAGGTAACCGGATGGGTGTATCACTGGATGAGCAAGCTCCGTTAACAAGAAAGAAACAAAAATTGTGTCCAGCTTGAGGGGGAAATGTGGTACCCCCCCTACCTCCCTCCCCGATGGGACAGATCATGCGCGCCCTGGCGACCCACTCGCACCTGCCACTCCACATGAACTGAAACACAAGCCTCACTAGAGGCCTCCTCAGACAAGCCGGCAATGGGTAGATGTACGCCAAATACAAAAGAGACGGCAACACATCCACCTTTAGGACCAGGACTTTGCCCATAAAAGACAAATACCTAGCCTTCCACATTGCTAGCTTCCTCTGTACCACTGCGATACGCATGTTCCAGTTCAGCGTCGCTGAGCCAGAGGTCTCAAAATGGACCCCGAGAATCCTCAGGGCCCCCTCACAGAGAGATAACCCCCCGGGCACATCCGTTCTACCGCGCCATCTACCGAAAAACTTGACGGAAGACTTTGCATGGTTCAGAACCGCTCCCGACGCTCGGGTGAAATCCCCAAAGATGGCAAGGGACCTTGTCAGGCACGAGTCCTTGCACAGCAGCAAGGAAGTGTCGTCGGCGTACTGCGTCATCTTAACACGCAGCCCACCACTTCCAGGGATCAACAAGCCTTCCACCCCTGTGTCTGCCCTAATGGCAGCCCCCAGAGGCTCCATGTACAGAACGAAGAGGAGAGCCGAGAGTGGGCACCCCTGCCTGACCCCAGACGAGAGGTCAAAAACGTCACCCAAGTGACTATTTACACTAACTCGGCACCCCGCTCCGACATATAATGTACGAATCCATCCTATGAACTTCTCCCCAAATCCTAATCGACCTAACACTCTGAATAAAAAGGATCTATTCACGCGATCAAAGGCTTTCGCCTGATCTAGCGCTGCTACCATTAAAGGCAGTCCTCTATCTTCAACCCAAGCGATAGAGTCCCTGATTAACTGTAGGTTCCATCTAATAGAGCGGCCCTCTACCCCGCACGTCTGATCCTCATGAACGACGTAGGGAAGGGCTGTGCGCAACCGGTCTGCTAAAACCTTTGCAAGTAGCTTGTAATCTACGCACAGCATGGTCAATGGCCGCCAGTTGCCAAGGTCTGTTACTTCCCCCTTCTTATATAAAAGTGACAGCACACCAACAGCCATTGATCCCCCCGGGACCCCCGTCTCAAGGATGGCCTTCAAGACTTCGAGGACCACTGGTCCAAGTATACCCCAAAACTTGAGATAAAACTCAGCCGGCAGCCCATCCATCCCAGGCACCTTCCCTTTTCCCATCCTCCTAAGAGCGCTCTCAACCTCTTCTAGTGAAATCTGGGCCTCCATCACTTCTCTAATGTCCTCCGGCAACCGCCTGGACAAGTGTTCTAAAAACACATTTCCCTGCTCTACATCTATTTCCCTTTCCTTAAATAAACCTTGGAAATGATCAGTTGTCACCCTGACCATATCCTCTGGTTCTCTAACTATACTACCATTTTCTTCCCTAATGCCATGCATTACCTTCCTACTCTGTCTGGCCCTAACCGACTTAAAGAACATAGCGGAACAAGTCTCATTGTGTTCTAGAAAGCCACTATGCGCACGCTCCAGGAAAGCTCGAGCCTTCCGCTCCTGCAACTCCCTGAGCTGCGCCTTTAGGGTAGCGGATCTCTCCCAGTCAAACGACCCGCCGAGGTTGCCTGCCTCATACTCGAGTTCAATTAACCTTTGGATACGATCCACCTCCCTCCTCTCCTCCCTTTTTTTCCTCTTGCAATACCCTATTATAAAAGCCCTAATCCTCACCTTAACTAATTCCCACCACTCTAACACCCCCTCGCACATGGACCGGAGGCCTTCAAGCCTCCAAAAGAAATCATAAAACCTGTCAACAAAAGCCTGCTCCTCCAGCACATCCCGATCTAACTTCCAGTACCCCCTACCAAAGAGGCAGACTGGAGACCCCACCTGCAGGAGCACCCCGTCGTGATCCGAAAAGAAAACAGGCAACAGCCGCCCAGACAACTTACCCAAAGACCTGGGTACAAAAATATAGTCGAGCCTCCGCTCAACCCCCCTGGAGTTGCGCCATGTAGGACCGGCCATTTTCGGAGTAGTGTGCAGACCACCATCAACCAGACCATGGCAAGCCATTAGCCTGGTAATGGCGCCTGCACTGCTATCCCCCCCTATTCCTAAATCTGTATTAAAATCCCCCCCTATCACTAATTTCCTATTTGTGACACACAGGGGCGTCAGACAGTCCACCATCTCCCTCCTGTCTGCCACCACCTGTGGCCCATACACCACCACTAATCTAAATTTACAATCCCTTATCGTGACATCCACCCCTATAACCCTCCCCTGCATTACCACAAAAGAATCCTCCACTTTTACCTCCCTGTGCCCACACAAAATCCCTACCCCCGATGAGTGCACCCCCCCAATACCCCAAACCGACTCCCCCTTGTCCCACTCCCTCTTAAACCTACTAACATCCCCTCCATCCCTCAGGTGAACCTCCTGTAAAAAACAAAAATCAAACCCCACACCCTCCAAATAACTAAAAACCGCCCTCCTCTTAACAAAATCCCTTAAACCCCTTACATTTAAAGTAACAAAAGTAAAATTAGACCCCATGAAAGAATCAAATAAAAACATGTAATACACTCAAATTCTAAACCCAGACAGAAAAAAACAAAAACAGGAGACTCACCCGATGCTCCCCTGCTCCATATCTACCGGTGAAAACACCATCCGTACTCCCGACATCCCCCCCACTTCCTCCATCTCACCAACCCAGGATGCAGGAATAGTGTTTGGCTCCGGGGTGCCCTGCACCCTGGGTCTACCCCCACAATCCTCCCCCTCCCCAGTGCTGCAGCTGGATTGGAAAAAAATCGGGGAGGCTGAGTCCCCAAACAAAAAACTCCCCACCTCCTCCTGTACCCAGTCCTGAGTCTTGTTAGGTGTGTCCCCACCCAACAGAAGTTGAGGGCCTGGGGAAACCAGCAGCAACCCAGAGGTTTCTCCCACCCCCATCACTCTCTTGGCCATCCCCTCCCTCTCACTGTCGGCCAATCGCACCCTCCTCTTCATTCTCTTCTTTGGTGATGGCGGTAGTGGAGAGATACCACCCTCCCCCCCCACCAGCTCCTCCACCATACCCCTCATCTCTTCCACCAGGGCACTTTCCCCCCAGTCCACTTGCTCTTCCACCGTCTCCTTCTCCAACACTCCTCCCTCGCTTTCTTCTCTCTCATGCTCCTCCACTCGGTTGCCTTCTTCCGCCGCTTTTCCTGGTTCTCCTACTCCCGTGCCTTCCGTTTCCTTCTCTCTTCCATCCGCCGCTTCTTGCTCCTCCTCCTTCCTTGCGGCCTTCCCCTCTGGACCTGTACTCTGGTCATGAGGCTTGCTTCCTTCCCCCCCTCTTCTTCCCCCATCCCCCGCTCCTGCTCCCCCCCCAGCCGCAGACGCATATGACCTCTGACGAGCCGGGCACCCCCGCCACAGGTGTGCTGCCGAGCCACACCCGTGGCACGCCTTAGGCTTGTCACAATCCTTCGCCTCGTGTTCCTCAGATCCACAAAATCTGCATTTTCTTGTGCTGCACGAGGCGAATATGTGGCCGTAGGCCATACAGCGCCTGCAAAATGGGGGCTGACGTGCATAAAACAACGTCCCCCTGTCAGCCCCTAGGGAGAACATAGCAGGAGGATGGAGGTAGCCACCATGTCCCTTTGGGTCCTCTCTGAGGAGGGCCTGGAAGCCTCTCCTCCCATTCCAAAACCCAAGGGAGTCTTTGAGGTGCCTTGCTGAGGAGACGTTATCCATGTATCTCCCCAGAAAGGCCCTCACCTCTTCATCCTTAACGTATGGGTTGTAAATGTTGACAGTTACAACCCTAAAGTTATTCTTCGCCAGGCTTGTTATTTCATAGTGGCTCATCGGCCTCTCGCCTCCCACTGCTCTTGCCCTTCTCAGGATATCATCGTGTTTCTCCTCTGTATATAGTGCCACATCGTATGCTCCCTCCAACGAGTTGCCTTGGAAACAAAACACGTCCTTCACCGTCAGCTTTAGAATCCCCATCAATATTATCCTTCCAAAAGTTTCCCGTCCTAAAGGCTCCAACTCCTTTTCCTTCCAAGCAAAACGAATCGTGTTGGCCAGCCCAATCCCAGGGACCGACCGTGTTGATGTATTTAGCACCATCTCCGCAAGGAGAATGGCGCTCGTTCTCTTCTCTTCCAAAACAATGAAAAAAGAAAATCCAAAGTGACTGAGCCTATCTGGTGAAACTACACAGAGACAGGAACAATCACCCACAAAATACACAGTGAAACCCCCGGCTACCTAAATATGGTTCCCAATCAGAGACAATGAGAATCACCTGACTCTGATTGAGAACCGCCTCAGGCAGCCAAGGAACAATCACCCACCAACCTAATACAGCCTATCTGGTGAAACTACACAGAGACAGGAACAATCACCCACCAACCTAATACAGCCTATCTGGTGAAACTACACAGAGACAGGAACAATCACCCACCAACCTAATACAGCCTATCTGGTGAAACTACACAGAGACAGGAACAATCACCCACCAACCTAATACAGCCTATCTGGTGATACTACACAGAGACAGGAACAATCACCCACCAACCTAATACAGCCTATCTGGTGAAACTACACAGAGACAGGAACAATCACCCACCAACCTAATACAGCCTATCTGGTGAAACTACACAGAGACAGGAACAATCACCCACCAA
Organism: Oncorhynchus kisutch; assembly: GCF_002021735.2. Classification (NCBI taxonomy): domain Eukaryota; kingdom Metazoa; phylum Chordata; class Actinopteri; order Salmoniformes; family Salmonidae; genus Oncorhynchus; species Oncorhynchus kisutch. The sequence goes on along the minus strand of NW_022261978.1, from coordinate 6,293,202 downwards.
CCTAATACAGCCTATCTGGTGAAACTACACAGAGACAGGAACAATCACCCACCAACCTAATACAGCCTATCTGGTGATACTACACAGAGACAGGAACAATCACCCACCAACCTAATACAGCCTATCTGGTGGTACTACACAGAGACAGGAACAATCACCCACAAAATACACAGTGAAACCCCCGGCTACCTAAATATGGTTCCCAATCAGAGACAATGAGAATCACCTGACTCTGATTGAGAACCGCCTCAGGCAGCCAAGCCTACACTAGACACACCCCTAATCAGCCACAATCCCAATGCCTACAAAAAAAACAATACGACAACACAATAAGCCCATGTCACACCCTGGCCTGAACAAATAATTAAAGAAAACACTAAATACTAAGACCAAGGCGTGACATACATGTGTTATTTTACACTGTAGGGTATGGAGAACACACACACACACACACACTGATCCATTAATCTGCCAAACACATAAATGCATATAATTATATTGTCCTTCTCATCCGTCAGCCAAAAAAAACACACGAACACACACAATTCATCCATCAGCCATAAACACATTGTTCATCCATCAGCCATAAACACATTGTTCATCCATCAGCCATAAACACATTGTTCATCCATCAGCCATAAACACATTGTTCATCCATCAGCCATAAACACATTGTTCATCCCATCAGCCATAAACACATTGTTCATCCATCAGCCATAAACACATTGTTCATCCATCAGCCATAAACACATTGTTCATCCATCAGCCATAAACACATTGTTCATCCATCAGCCACAAACACAAACACACTGTTCATCCATCAGCCATAAACACATTGTTCATCCATCAGCCACATCACAAACACATTGTTCATCCATCAGCCATAAACACATTGTTCATCCATCAGCCATAAACACATTGCTCATCCATCAGCCACAAACACATTGTTCATCCATCAGCCATAAACACACTGTTCATCCATCAGCCATAAACACAAACACATTGTTCATCCATCAGCCATAAACACATTGTTCATCCATCAGCCATAAACACATTGTTCATCCATCAGCCACAAACACATTGTTCATCCATCAGCCACAAACACATTGTTCATCCATCAGCCATAAACACATTGTTCATCCATCAGCCACAAACACATTGTTCATCCATCAGCCATAAACACATTGTTCATCCATCAGCCACAAACACATTGTTCATCCATCAGCCATAAACACACTGTTCATCCATCAGCCATAAACACAAACACATTGTTCATCCATCAGCCATAAACACATTGTTCATCCATCAGCCATAAACACAAACACATTGTTCATCCATCAGCCATAAACACAAACACATTGTTCATCCATCAGCCATAAACACACTGTTCATCCATCAGCCATAAACACAAACACATTGTTCATCCATCAGCCATAAACACAAACACATTGTTCATCCATCAGCCACAAACACATTGTTCATCCATCAGCCACAAACACATTGTTCATCCATCAGCCACAAACACATTGTTCATCCATCAGCCATAAACACATTGTTCATCCATCAGCCATAACACACTGTTCATCCATCAGCCATAAACACAACACATTGTTCATCCATCAGCCATAACACAAACACATTGTTCATCCATCAGCCACAAACACATTGTTCATCCATCAGCCATAAACACACTGTTCATCCATCAGCCATAAACACACTGTTCATCCATCAGCCATAAACACAAACACATTGTTCATCCATCAGCCATAAACACAAACACATTGTTCATCCATCAGCCACAAACACATTGTTCATCCATCAGCCATAAACACATTGTTCATCCATCAGCCATAAACACATTGTTCATCCATCAGCCATAAACACATTGTTCATCCATCAGCCATAAACACATTGTTCATCCATCAGCCATAAACACATTGTTCATCCATCAGCCATAAACACATTGTTCATCCATCAGCCACAAACACATTGTTCATCCATCAGCCATAAACACATTGTTCATCCATCAGCCATAAACACACTGTTCATCCATCAGCCATAACACAAACACATTGTTCATCCATCAGCCATAAACACAAACACATTGTTCATCCATCAGCCACAACACATTGTTCATCCATCAGCCATAAACACATTGTTCATCCATCAGCCACAACACATTGTTCATCCATCAGCCATAAACACATTGTTCATCCATCAGCCATAAACACACTGTTCATCCATCAGCCATAAACACAAACACATTGTTCATCCATCAGCCATAAACACACTGTTCATCCATCAGCCAATAAACACATTGTTCATCCATCAGCCATAAACACATTGTTCATCCATCAGCCAAAAACACATTGTTCATCCATTCAGCCATAAACACATTGTTCATCCATCAGCCATAAACACATTGTTCATTCCATCAGCCATAAACACATTGTTCATCCATCAGCATAAACACATTGTTCATCCATCAGCCATAACATTTCATCCTCCGCCAGCCCACATTGTTCATCCATCAGCCATAAACACATTGTTCATCCATCAGCCCAACACAAACACTTGTTCATCCATCAGGCCATAAACACATTGTTCATCCATCAGCCACATCACAAACACATTGTTCATCCATCAGCCATAAACACATTGTTCATCCATCAGCCATAAACACATTGCTCATCCATCAGCCATCAAACACATTGTTTCATCCATCAGCCATAAACACACTGTTCATCCATCAGCCATAAACACACTGTTTCATCCATCAGCCATAAACACAAACACATTGTTCATCCATCAGCCATAAACACAACACATTGTTCATCCATCAGCCACAAACACATTGTTCATCCATCAGCCACAAACACATTGTTCATCCATCAGCCATAAACACATTGTTCATCCATCAGCCATAAACACATTGTTCATCATCAGCCATAAACACATGTTCATCCATCAGCCCATAAACACATTGTTCATCCATCAGCCATAAACACAAACACATTGTTCATCCATCAGCCATAAACACAAACACACTGTTCATCCATCAGCCATAAACACAAACACATTGTTCCTCCATCAGCCATAAACACAAACACATTGTTCCTCCATCAGCCATAAACACATTGTTCATCCATCAGCCATAAACACAAACACACTGTTCATCCATCAGCCATAAACACAAACACATTGTTCATCCATCAGCAGTGAAACACAAACACATTGTTCATCCATCAGCCATAAACACAAACACATTGTTCATCCATCAGCCATAAACACATTGTTCATCCATCAGCCATAAACACATTGTTCATCCATCAGCCATAAACACATTGTTCATCCATCAGCCATAAACATATTGTTCATCCATCAGCCATAAACACAAACACATTGTTCATCCATCAGCCATAAACACAAACACACTGTTCATCCATCAGCCATAAACACAAACACATTGTTCCTCCATCAGCCATAAACACAAACACATTGTTCCTCCATCAGCCATAAACACATTGTTCATCCATCAGCCATAAACACAAACACACTGTTCATCCATCAGCCATAAACACAAACACATTGTTCATCCATCAGCCATAAACACAAACACATTGTTCATCCATCAGCCATAAACACATTGTTCATCCATCAGCCATAAACACATTGTTCATCCATCAGCCATAAACACATTGTTCATCCATCAGCCATAAACACATTGTTCATCCATCAGCCATAAACATATTGTTCATCCATCAGCCATAAACACAACACACTGTTCATCCATCAGCCATAAACACAAACACACTGTTCATCCATCAGCCATAAACACATTGTTCATCCATCAGCCACAAACACATTGTTCATCCATCAGCCATAAACACATTGTTCATCCATCAGCCATAAACATATTGTTCATCCATCAGCCATAAACACAAACACACTGTTCATCCATCAGCCATAAACACAAACACACTGTTCATCCATCAGCCATAAACACATTGTTCATCCATCAGCCACAAACACATTGTTCATCCATCAGCCATAAACACATTGTTCATCCATCAGCCACAAACATAAACACATTGTTCATCCATCAGCCACAAACACAAACACATTGTTCATCCATCAGCCATAAACACATTGTTCATCCATCAGCCATAAACACATTGTTCATCCATCAGCAGTGAAACACATTGTTCATCCATCAGCAGTGAAACACATTGTTCATCCATCAGCCATAAACACATTGTTCATCCATCAGCAGTGAAACACATTGTTCATCCATAAACACATTATCTTATTGTCCTTCTATTTCACTCTTGCCTTGATCATTTACATTACATTCAGTAGACGTCATTGACATGGCACGTTTAAAATGACCAAACATTGTCAAAGAGGTCATTGACATGGCACGTTTAAAATGACCAAACATTGTCAAAGAGGTCATTGACATGGCACGTTTAAAATGACCAAACATTGTCAAAGAGGTCATTGACATGGCACGTTTAAAATGACCAAACAGCACATTGTCAAAGTACACGTACAGTATAACAAGAATATTCAGACTTCAACAGTGATGAGTCATAGTCACCATAACAACAATCATCATCATCATCATCATCACCATCATTATCACCATCATCATCATCACTACCACCATCATCATCATCACCATCATCATCATCATCATTATCACCATCATCATCATCACTACCACCATCATCATCACCATCTTCATCATCAGCATCATCATCACCATCATCACCATCACCACTACCACCATCATCATCACTACCACCATCATCATCATCACCATCATCATCATCACCATCATCATCATCACCATCATCATCGTCATCATCATCGTCATCAGCATCGTCATCAGCATCATTACCGTCATCATCATCATCACCATCATCATCACCATCATCATCACCACCCCTATCATCGTCATCATAATCACCGTCATCACCAGCATCACCAGCATCACAATCATCATCACTACCATCATCATCTTCAATAATCAACCTTTGACCTCTCTGTGGTGGTGGGAGCTCCCGTCTGACGTGTGAAATAGATGGAGCACTGAAGGAGGAAGCCACGGAGTTTGGATGGAGTCCCGTCATATTTCTCTGGGAGGGATATCAAATCAAATTTATTCATATAGCCCTTCGTACATCAGCTGATGTCTCAAAGTGCTGTACAGAAACCCTCAGCCTAAAACCCCAAACAGCAAGCAATGCAGGTGTAGAAGCACGGTGGCTAGGAAAAACTCCCTAGAAAGGCCAAAACTTAGGAAGAAACCTAGAGAGGAACCAGGCTATGTGGGGTGGCCAGTCCTCTTCTGGCTGTACCAAGTAGAGAGGAACCAGGCTATGAGGGGTGGCCAGTCCTCTTCTGGCTGTGCCTGGTGGAGATTATAACAGAACATGGCCAAGATGTTCAAATGTTCATAAATGATTAGCATGGTCCAATAATAATAAGGCAGAACAGTTAAAACTGGAGCAGCAGCACGGCCAGGTGGACTGGGGACAGCAAGGAACTCCCTAGAAAGGTAGACGGGCATCGCCGACCTGAGCGGGTTGCTGAATGGGCTTGGGTGTGCCGACCCGGTTGTGTAGGCGTGGTTCTAGAATATCCTCCGCTGTTGAGACATTAAAGATCGCGGAGAACCTCTTCCGTGGCCGTCCCCAGTGGAGCCAGCTGATCGCGGTGTTGACGAGGATAGGTCACCTTGACGAAGAAGGTCATTGATCGTCTGAGAGACATCCTGTTGTCCTGCTGCTTCCATATTTTGAGTTGGGAACTTTGTTACGTTGGGGCAGCGAAAAGCTTCTGCAACGGTTTAATAAACAACAAGAACACGACACTAACACAAGGCAGAACGCCGATACACAAGAACACGACACTAACACAAGGCAGAACGCCGATACACAAGAACAGGACGCTAACACAAGGCAGAACGCCGATACACAAGAACACGACACTAACACAAGGCAGAACGCCGATACACTAGAACACGACACTAACACAAGGCAGAACGCCGATACACAAGAACACGACACTAACACAAGGCAGAACGCCGATACACAAGAACACGACACTAACACAAGGCAGAACGCCGATACACTAGAACACGACACTAACACAAGGCAGAACGCCGATACACAAGAACACGACACTAACACAAGGCAGAACGCCGATACACTAGAACACGACACTAACACAAGGCAGAACGCCGATACACAAGAACAGGACACTAACACAAGGCAGAACGCCGATACACAAGAACAGTACCAACTGGTGAGTGATCCTGGGAGTGTGGCGTACAAAGGTGGAGGAAATGATGAAGGTAATGGAGCCCAGGTGTGAATCATAATGATGTGGTGCGTGTAATGATGAGTACCAGGTGTGCGTAATGATGAGTGCCAGGTGCATGTAATGATGAATCCCAGGGCCGGTGGTTAGTAATATGGCGACGTCGTACAACAGGAAGGGGAGGAGCCACTTCTCATCGTTACGCGCACCACATCATTATGATTCACACCTGGGCCCCATTACCCTCATCATTTCCTCCACCACCACATGACAGTACATTTTCGTTAACTGTAATTTTGTTAGTGATGCTTCAACTTTCTCTCCATCTTGTGCCAACAGCAGTTATTTAAAAATGTTTGTTTCCAATTAGTTTATATTTGTTTCTAAGGGAGGATTTTCAGTTGGAAAGTCTCTCTGCAAGTTTTTGTAAATATATCTTCCTGCTCTGGTGTCCAAAAGATCTCAAATATTTTGTTTTAGTGATATCTAACGTCTAAGTTGCCTTTATTTGAAATGATATTTGTCAGTCCATTACTTTGTTTATATTCAATACATGTATTTCCTGTTACCAAGTCAATTTACAGCTTTCTATTTCCTGAAATGTTTTCCATGTGGACCAATCTACCGGTGGATTCGGAAGATTGTTCCAATATTGGTTGTGTTATAAGGAAGTGATATTGGTTATAAGGATCGGTCCTGTTCTTGTGTATCGGCGTTCTGCCTTGTGTTATAAGGAAGTGATATTGGTTATAAGGAAGTGATATTGGTTATAAGGAAGTGATATTGGTTATAAGGAAGTGATATTGGTTATAAGGAAGTGATATTGGTTGTGATTTAAGGAAGTGATATTGGTTGTGATTTAAGAAAGTGATATTGGTTATAAGGAAGTGATACTGGTTGTGTTATAAGGAAGTGATATTGGTTGTGATTTAAGAAAGTGATATTGGTTATAAGGAAGTGATACTGGTTGTGTTATAAGGAAGTGATATTGGTTGTGATTTAAGGAAGTGATATGGTTATAAGGAAGTGATATTGGTTATAAGGAAGTGATATTGGTTGTGATTTAAGGAAGTGATATTGGTTATAAGGAAGTGATATTGGTTATAAGGAAGTGATATTGGTTATAAGGAAGTGATATTGGTTATAAGGAAGTGATATTGGTTATAAGGAAGTGATATTGATTATAAGGAAGTGATATGGTTATAGGAAGTGATATTGGTTATAAGGAAGTGATATTGGTTATAAGGAAGTGATATTGGTTGTGATTTAAGGAAGTGATATGGGTTATAAGGAAGTGATATTGGTTGTGATTTAAGGAAGTGATATGGGTTATAAGGAAGTGATATTGGTTATAAGGAAGTGATATTGGTTGTGTTTTAAGGGAAGGATATTGGTTATTGTAGAATATGTTTCATGTTGATGCTTATAATGTTCTTAACTATGAAGTTATTCATTTTGTTAACTTTATCTTTTGAAAATAGACACGAGAAACGATTCCGGGTTTGAGCGTGTTCATCTTCAATATGTCCCCGTAGTTCCTCATTCAGAGCATTTAACTAGATGTCAAAAGTAGAAGAACTGGGTACTGGCTACCTGCAAGACAACCTTGTTATTCTTTTGGCTGGTCCCCTAAAAAAAGGATTTCTGTACATCAGGAGATCAGACGCACAAATGGGTTAATAATGTCTTTTCATCAACTCAACCACTGCTTATCTGTTTGTTTGTTTTTGTGTTTGTTTTACGGCGAAGACGACAGATAAGAGATTAACTGAGGTGGAGGTAAAACTGTTACAATTGACAATAATAATAATAATAATAATAACAAAATGGGTTTTCCTACATATTGTATTGAATCTATCTACTTCTACAATGCACAGATATTCACTTGAAATAGTCAGTGTCCTTGAAACACTTTACAACTAAACAAACATATATTTTATGTGGCGATAAACACATTTTTGGGGGGGGGGATAATGTTACGGTTTTCTTCTGGTGAAAGAGAGGAGGACCAAATGCAGCGTGGTTCTCTTTATACATCTTTAATGAAAGATGAAAAATACGAACTATTTACAAAACAAGAAACGTGAAAAAAACGAAAACAGCCCAAAACACAGAGACAGGAAACAGCCCTATCTGGTGCAACAAACACAGAGACAGGAAACAGCCCTATCTGGTGCAACAAACACAGAGACAGGAAACAGCCCTATCTGGTGCAACAAACACAGAGACAGGAAACAGCCCTAGCTGGTGCAACAAACACAGAGACAGGAAACAGCCCTAGCTGGTGTAACAAACACAGAGACAGGAAACAGCCCTATCTGGTGCAACAAACACAGAGACAGGAAACAGCCCTATCTGGTGCAACAACACAGAGACAGGAAACAGCCCTATCTGGTGCAACAAACACAGAGACAGGAAACAGCCCTATCTGGTGCAACAAACACAGAGACAGGAAACAGCCCTATCTGGTGCAACAAACACAGAGACAGGAACAGCCCTATCTGGTGCAACAAACACAGAGACAGGAAACAGCCCTATCTGGTGCAACAAACACAGAGACAGGAAACAGCCCTAGCTGGTGCAACAAACACAGAGACAGGAAACAGCCCTAGCTGGTGCAACAAACACAGAGACAGGAAACAGCCCTATCTGGTGCAACAAACACAGAGACAGGAAACAGCCCTAGCTGGTGCAACAAACACAGAGACAGGAAACAGCCCTAGCTGGTGCAACAACACAGAGACAGGAAACAGCCCTATCTGGTGCAACAAACACAGAGACAGGAAACAGCCCTATCTGGTGCCACAAACACAGAGACAGGAAACAGCCCTAGCTGGTGCAACAAACACAGAGACAGGAAACAGCCCTATCTGGTGCCACAAACACAGAGACAGGAAACAGCCCTAGCTGGTGCCACAAACACAGAGACAGGAAACAATCACCCACGAAATACCCAAAGAACATGGCTGCCTAAATATGGTTCCCAATCAGAGACAACGATAAACACCTGCCTCTGATTGAGAACCACTCTAGACAACCATAGACTTACCTAGAATACTTAACTAAACTAAACACAATCCCATGAACTACAAAACCCCTAGACAAAACAAACCACGTAAATCCCCCATGTCACACCCTGGCTTAACCAAGATAATAAAGAGAACACAGAATACTAAGACCAGGGCGGGACAGATAATGGTTGTAAACAGACATACATTTTATATGGAGGCAAACACATGTTGTTTTTGATAATGGTTGTAAACAAACATGTATTTTTTTATGGTGGTAAATTAAAAAATGTATTTTATTCGAGCAGTTCTGTAAATAAATGACCTATACTTTGTAACCTATAACATTAACTTTGTTAGAACGAAGCTTGACTGATTGCTCATCTATTGTACGACACTCACAGTAGAAACAGTATTGTATTGTACTCATACATCTATGTCTGTTCACCAGTGTTAACAGGCCAGTAGAAACAGTATTGTATTGTACTCATACATCTCTGTCTGTTCACCAGTGTTTGTACTCATACATCTATGTCTCTTCACCCATGTTAACAGGCCAGTAGAAACAGTATTGTATTGTACTCATACATCTCTCTCTGTTCACCAGTGTTAACAGGACAGTAGAAACAGTATTGTACTCATACATCTCTGTCTGTTCTCCAGTGTTAACAGGCCAGTAGAAACAGTATTGTAGTGTACTCATACATCTCTTTCTGTTCTCCAGTGTTAACAGGCCAGTAGAAACAGTATTGTATTGTACTCATACATCTTTGTCTGTTCTCCAGTGTTAACAGGCCAGTATTGTATTGTACTCATACATCTATGTCTCTTCACCCGTGTTAACAGGCCAGTAGAAACAGTATTGTATTGTACTCATACATCTCTCTCTGTTCACCAGTGTTAACAGGACAGTAGAAACAGTATTGTACTCATACATCTCTGTCTGTTCTCCAGTGTTAACAGGCCAGTAGAAACAGTATTGTAGTGTACTCATACATCTCTGTCTGTTCACCAGTGTTAACAGGCCAGTAGAAACAGTATTGTAGTGTACTCATACATCTCTGTCTGTTCTACAGCGTTAACAGGACCGTAGAAACAGTGGATGTCCTAATAACATTAGTTGCTGTCTAGGCTTTTCTTGTCGAGTAGACACCATACCTTCTACAGGGCCTGACACAACACCACACACACACACACACACACACATAGGGTTTGCGCATTGCTGACAGAGGTGTCCAAGCCTTTTGGGGAGCAGCTCTGTTGCTGTTCTTCTGACTGTCTGACTGTTGAGAAGGTAAAGACAGGCTGCGTTCCAAGAGGTTCCCCTGTTCACACTCTCTACAACGGTACACTAATGTTGACCCACAGCCCTGTGTGTTGGGGGGGAATAGTGCTCCGTTTGGGACGCAGGCCCCAAAGACAGTCACAGGAACAGCAGCTAGCACCCTAACGAAGAGAAGAGGGGACCTTGACAAGTATTGGATCATTTCAAGAAGCACAGAGGTCTCTGTGTGTGTGTGTGTGTGTTCCTTTTGTCTGAAAAACATCTCTCTCTTCTCTTTCTCTCTTCTCTCTCTCTCTTTTTCTCTCTGTCTTTTCTCTCTCTCGCTCTCAGTCGCTCGCTCTCTCTCTTTTCTCTCCTCGCTCTCTCTCTTCTCTCTCTCTCTCTTTCTCTAGTCTCGCTCTCTCGCTCGCTCTCTCCTCTCTTCCTTCTCCTCTCCTTCTCTCTCTCTCTCTCTACTCCTCTCTCTCCTCTCTCTCCTCTCTCTCTCTCCTTTCTCTCTCTCTCTACCTCTCTTCTCTACCTCTCTTCTCTCTCTTCT
>NW_022261978.1:6271772-6281944 GCF_002021735.2 Oncorhynchus kisutch | reverse complement strand
GAGAGAGTGAGGAAAAGGAAAGAACTCTAAATACCTTTTAATTTTAAATACCTTTATAACTTTAATAATGGCAAAGACATTACACTGAAAGTGTTTGAATTAGGGATAATAAAAGCTTTAGCTGTTAAGAAGGTCAGTATTTCTCTGGTTTTAAGATGCGGGAAGGGGTGGGGGGGGGGATAACGCAGGACGTTCAGTCCTCAATTACCTGGGTTCTAATCCCTGTAATTTAAACCCCCTTCTGCAGGAAGCAGAACCCATTGCCTGTACACCCCTGAAGACGCGCGCCCCTGAACTTTTAGACAGCTAAAGATTTAGACGCCGACTTCAACAGAAAGAGAGAGAACGGTGGTAGCACTTAGCGTACCATAAAATGTCAAGTCGTTTTATAAAAATACAAAAATTCTCCAAGAGGAGGTTGCCTCTAAGGCTGTGGTACAGACCCCTCTATCTGCTGGCATTAACAGATCATGCAGCGATCTAAACCTGTTTTAGTGGGCTGTGATGGATCGTTTTAATACTGCTCTGGGATCAGGCGCAGGGCAGGAGAGGAGACATATCGACCAACCAGGGGGAATCTGTAGATATATTGACACAGAATCTGTAATGAAGCTGACATTTAAGATGAGACCGGTTAATTAGTGTTTTTTTCTTCCAGGAGGAGATGGAGAGGATGGTGGGTGATATTACAGGAGGAGATGGAGAGGATGGTGGGTAATATTACAGGAGGAGATGGAGAGGATGGTGGGTAATATTACAGGAGTTGGAGAGGATGGTGGGTGATATTACAGGAGGAGATGGAGAGGATGGTGGGTGTTATTACAGGAGGAGATGGAGAGGATGGTGGGTGATATTACAGGATGAGATGGAGAGGATGGTGGGTGTTATTACAGGAGGAGATGGAGAGGATGGTGGGTGATATTACAGGAGGATGATGGGTGATATTACAGGAGGATGGTGGGTGATATTACAGGAGGAGATGGGGAGGATGGTGGGTGATATTACAGGAGGATGGTGGGTGATATTACAGGAGGATGGTGGGTGATATTACAGGAGGAGATGGAGAGGATGGTGGGTGATATTACAGGAGGAGATGGAGAGGATGGTGGGTGATATTACAGGAGGAGATGGAGAGGATGGTGGGTGATATTACAGGAGGAGTTGGAGAGGATGGTGGGTGATATTACAGGAGGAGATGGAGAGGATGGTGGGTGATATTACAGGAGGAGTTGGAGAGGATGGTGGGTGATTACAGGAGGAGATGGAGAGGATGGTGGGTGATATTACGGAGGATGCTGGGGTATCATTACAGGAGGAGATGGAGAGGGATGGTGGTGTGTTATTACAGGAGGAGATGGAGAGGATGGTATGGGTGTCATTACAGGAGGAGATGGAGAGGATGCTGGGTGTCATTACAGGAGGAGATGGAGAGGAATGGTGGGTGTCATTACAGGAGGAGATGGATGAGATGGTGGGTGTCATTACAGGAGGAGATGAAGAGGATGGTGGGTGTCATTACAGGAGGAGATGGAGAGGATGGTGGGTGTGTTATTACAGGAGGAGATAGAGGATGGTGGGTGATAGTACAGGAGGATGCTGGGGTGTCATTACAGGAGGAGATGGAGAGGATGGTGGGTGATATTACAGGAGATGGCGGATCTGAGAGGTGAGCGGAGGAGGTGGAATGGTAAACCACACTACTAGTCTGAGCCCCCCCAGCAGATAGCTAGTGACCCCACTTCCCAGAGTCTCACAGGTGTCTTGAACGTCCCAATCGGTTCCAAAAGGCAGGTCAACACTCAGTAAAAGCCCTCATAAAAACACAGACTACCCCGAGGCCAGAGATGCTTTCAGCAGCACGGACACGGACGCTAGACTAGCTACCCTTGAAGAGACGTACTGGAGGACTTTGAGAAGGACACCAGTGGAACACCTTGAAGTGAGAGGGGAGGAGTGGGGGGAGGAGTGGGGGGGGGGGGGGGAGGAGGAGGAGTGAGGACAAGGGGGGAGGAGGAGTGAGGAGCGAGGGGGGAGGAGTGAGGAGCGAGGGGGGAAGGAGCGAGGAGTGAGGAGCGAGGAGCGAGGGGGGAGGAGCGAGGAGGGAGGAGCGAGGAGCGAGGAGCGAGGAGCGAGGAGGCGAGGAGCGAGGGGGGAGGAGCGAGGAGCGAGGAGCGAGGGGGAGGAGTGAGGAGCGAGGGGGGGGGGAATGAGGAGCACGGGGGAGGAGTGAGGAACGAGGGGGAGGAGTGAGGAACGAGGGGGGAGGAGCGAGGGGGGAGGAGTGAGGAACGAGGGGGAGGAGTGAGGAGCGAGAGTGGATGAGGAGAGTGAGGGGGGGTGAGGGGGGCGTGAGGGGGGAGGAGTGAGGAGTGAAGGGGGAGGAGTGAGGGGAGTAACAGGAAGGATGTTGGGGGTTTATTATGGACAATACCAACACAGATTAATTCTTTCTTTCACTGCAAAATCTGAGCGTCGACATTTCTAATCGTCCTATTTATTACAGGCCCAGAAACAGACCAGACAGACAGAGACAAGACAGGCAGACAGAGAAACAGACAGACAGAGACAGGCAGACAGAGACAGGCAGAGCCAGGCAGACAGACGGACAGAGCCAGGCAGACAGACGGACAGAGCCAGGCAGACAGACGGACAGAGCCAGGCAGACAGACGGACAGAGCCAGGCAGACAGACGGACAGAGCCAGGCAGACAGACGGACAGAGCCAGGCAGACAGACGGACAGAGCCAGGCAGACAGACGGACAGAGCCAGGCAGACAGACGGACAGAGCCAGGCAGACAGACGGACAGAGCCAGGCAGACAGAACGGACAGAGCCAGGCAGACAGACGGACAGAGCCAGGCAGACAGACGGACAGAGCCAGGCAGACAGAGACAGGCAGACACACAGACACTGAGACAGACAGACAGGACAAAGGCCATGCAGGCTGTAGAAGTGGAGACAGTATTACAATCTCCCCTTTAGTCTACAGGGATGAGTTACCTCAGAAAGCCCTTAAGACAGACACAAAGCTATCAAAATGAAAATGGGCTTCCAATGACCAACAACAACACATGGCAAGTTTAGTCCCAAACGCACTCCTATTGTGCACTACTTTCACTCAAAAGCATACAGGAGATCACTACAGGAATAAGGTTGCCCATTTGGAACGCAGGCAGAGGCCTTTGGCGGCCGATCACCTCAGAGAGAATGTTCTTTCACTGGTCATCGCTTCACATCCATCCTAACGTCTGGAGGGTTAACCCTCTCTCTCTTTGGGCATAATGACTTTTTGGGGGGGGGGGGGGGGGACACCCTGGTAGGTTTTGGAGGGGAGAAGGTTGAGTCTAGTAAATGCTGTTTTGATTACTTGGCTGGCGTCCCGCTGGTTCAGGGAATTAATGGCCCGGGCCAACAATGACCCCCGTCGTCTCCCGCAGGGCGCAGTGAAAGGACACGTCCCAAACGGAACCCCTATTCCTATATAGTGCACTACTTTAGACCAGAGCCCTATTGAACCCTATTCCCTATATAGTGCACTACTTTAGACCAGAGCCCTATAGAACCCTATTCCCTATATAGTGCACTACTTTAGACCAGAGCCCTATAGAAACCCTATTCCCTATGTAGTGCACTACTTAGACCAGAGCCTTATAGAACCCTATTCCCTATATAGTGCACTACTTTAGACCAGAGCCCTATAGAACCCTATTCCCTATATAGTGCACTACTTTAGACCAGAGCCCTATGGAACCCTATTCCCTATATATAGTGCACTACTTTAGACCAGAGCCCTATTGGCCCTGTTAGTGCACTACTTTAGACCAGAGCCCTATAGAACCCTATTCCCTATATATAGTGCACTACTTTAGACCAGAGTCCTGCCCTATAGAACCCTATTCTCTATATAGTGCACTACTTTAGACCAGAGTCCTATTGGCCCTGTTAGTGCACTACTTTAGACCAGAGTCCTATTGGCCCTGTTAGTGCACTACTTTAGACCAGAGCCCTATAGAACCCTATTCTCTATATATAGTGCACTACTTTAGACCAGAGCCCTATAGAACCCTATTCTCTATATATAGTGCACTACTTTAGAACCAGAGTCCTATTGGCCCTGTTAGTGCACTACTTTAGACCAGAGTCCTATTGGCCCTGTTAGTGCACTACTTTAGACCAGAGTCCTATTGGCCCTGTTAGTGCACTACTTTAGACCAGAGCCCTATAGAACCCTATTCTCTATATATAGTGCACTACTTTAGACCAGAGTCCTATTGGCCCTGTTAGTGCACTACTTTAGACCAGAGCCCTATAGAACCCTATTCTCTATATATAGTGCACTACTTTAGACCAGAGTCCTATTGGCCCTGTTAGTGCACTACTTTAGACCAGAGTCCTATGGGCCCTGTTAGTGCACTACTTTAGACCAGAGTCCTATTGGCCCTGTTAGTGCACTACTTTAGACCAGAGTCCTATTGGCCCTGTTAGTGCACTACTTTAGACCAGAGCCCTATTGGCCCTGTTAGTGCACTACTTTAGACCAGAGCCCTATAGAACCCTATTTCCCTATATATAGTGCACTACTTTAGACCAGAGTCCTATTGGCCCTGTTAGTGCACTACTTTAGACCAGAGTCCTATTGGCCCTGTTAGTGCACTACTTTAGACCAGAGCCCTATAGAACCCTATTCTCTATATATAGTGCACTACTTTAGACCAGAGTCCTATTGGCCCTGTTAGTGCACTACTTTAGACCAGAGTCCTATTGGCCCTGTTAGTGCACTACTTTAGACCAGAGCCCTATAGAACCCTATTCCCTATATATAGTGCACTACTTTAGACCAGAGTCCTATTGGCCCTGTTAGTGCACTACTTTAGACCAGAGTCCTATTGGCCCTGTTAGTGCACTACTTTAGACCAGAGCCCTATAGAACCCTATTCTCTATATATAGTGCACTACTTTAGACCAGAGTCCTATTGGCCCTGTTAGTGCACTACTTTAGACCAGAGTCCTATTGGCCCTGTTAGTGCACTACTTTAGACCAGAGCCCTATTGGCCCTGTTAGTGCACTACTTTAGACCAGAGCCCTATTCCCTATATAGTGCACTACTTTAGACCAGAGCCCTATAGAACCCTATTCCCTATATATAGTGCACTACTTTAGACCAGAGTCCTATTGGCCCTGTTAGTGCACTACTTTAGACCAGAGCCCTATTGGCCCTGTTAGTGCACTACTTTAGACCAGAGCCCTATAGAACCCTATTCTCTATATATAGTGCACTACTTTAGACCAGAGTCCTATTGGCCCTGTTAGTGCACTACTTTAGACCAGAGTCCTATTGGCCCTGTTAGTGCACTACTTTAGACCAGAGTCCTATTGGCCCTGTTAGTGCACTACTTTAGACCAGAGTCCTATTGGCCCTGTTAGTGCACTACTTTAGACCAGAGCCCTATTGGCCCTGTTAGTGCACTACTTTAGACCAGAGCCCTATGGAACCCTATTCCAGAGTCCCATTGGCCCTGTTAGTGCACTACTTCAGACCAGAGTCCTATTGGCCCTGTTAGTGCACTACTTTAGACCAGAGTCCTATTGGCCCTGTTAGTGCACTACTTTAGACCAGAGTCCTATTGGCCCTGTTAGTGCACTATATAGGCAATAGGTTGCCATCTGGAACTCCTTCCCCTACCTACTCTGTCACTTTGTACTT
The DNA here is from genome assembly GCF_002021735.2 of Oncorhynchus kisutch. Lineage (NCBI taxonomy): Eukaryota > Metazoa > Chordata > Actinopteri > Salmoniformes > Salmonidae > Oncorhynchus > Oncorhynchus kisutch. The sequence continues at coordinate 6,276,240 of NW_022261978.1, read as the reverse complement.
TATTTGAGTTCATTAATAGGACGTGAACAGAGTGATTCCCGAAGACATTTTCATTCTTATCACTGTGTCTCTTCCCACTGCTGTGATGATCTGTTTTAATAGAAATCTCTGGTTCACCTTTAAGTGGGTACTCTTGTCTTTGTTGTAACTCGTCTACCTGGGAGACTCGTACCTGGTCTGTTTTATAATGGCTATAATGCTCTGCTATAAAGGAAGTCTACCTGGGAGTCTCGTACCTGGTCTGTTTATAATGGCTATAATGCTCTGCTATAAAGGAAGTCTACCTGGGAGACTCGTACCTGGGAGACTCGTACCTGGTCTCGTCTGTTTTATAATGGCTATAATGCTCTGCTATAAAGGAAGTCTACCTGGGAGACTGTAGTCCTGTAAGGCTGTTCATAGCAGAGTGCTGTAGTCCTGTAAGGCTGTTCATAGCAGAGTGCTGTAGTCCTGTAGTCCTGTTCATAGCAGAGTGCTGTAGTCCTGTAAGGCTGTTCATAGCAGAGTGCTGTAGTCCTGTTCATAGCAGAGTGCTGTAGTCCTGTAAGGCTGTTTCATAGCAGAGTGCTGTAGTCCTGTAGTCCTGTTCATACAGAGTGCTGTAGTCCCTGTAAGGCTGTTCATAGCAGAGTGCTGTAGTCCTGTAAGGCTGTTCATAGCAGAGTGCTGTAGTCCTGTAAGGCTGTTCATAGCAGAGTGCTGTATCCTGTTCATAGCAGAGTGTGTAGTCCTGTAAGGCTGTTCATAGCAGAGTGCTGTAGTCTGTTCATAGCAGAGTGCTGTAGTCCTGTAAGGCTGTTCATAGCAGAGTGCTGTAGTCCTGTAAGGCTGTTCATAGCAGAGTGCTGTAGTCCTGTTCATAGCAGAGTGCTGTAGTCCTGTAAGGCTGTTCATAGCAGAGTGCTGTAGTCCTGTAGTCCTGTTCATAGCAGAGTGCTGTAGTCCTGTAAGGCTGTTCATAGCAGAGTGCTGTAGTCCTGTAAGGCTGTTCATAGCAGTGCTGTAGTCCTGTAAGGCTGTTCATAGCAGAGTGCTGTAGTCCTGTAGTCCTGTAGTCCTGTTCATAGCAGAGTGCTGTAGTCCTGTAAGGCTGTTCATAGCAGAGTGCTGTAGTCCTGTAAGGCTGTTCATAGCAGAGTGCTGTAGTCCTGTAAGGCTGTTCATAGCAGAGTGCTGTAGTCCTGTAAGGCTGTTCATAGCAGAGTGCTGTAGTCCTGTAAGGCTGTTCATAGCAGAGTGCTGTAGTCCTGTTCATAGCAGAGTGCTGTAGTCCTGTAAGGCTGTTCATAGCAGAGTGCTGTAGTCCTGTTCATAGCAGAGTGCTGTAGTCCTGTAAGGCTGTTCATAGCAGAGTGCTGTAGTCCTGTAGTCCTGTTCATAGCAGAGTGCTGTAGTCCTGTAAGGCTGTTCATAGCAGAGTGCTGTAGTCCTGTAAGGCTGTTCATAGCAGTGCTGTAGTCCTGTAAGGCTGTTCATAGCAGAGTGCTGTAGTCCTGTAGTCCTGTAGTCCTGTTCATAGCAGAGTGCTGTAGTCCTGTAAGGCTGTTCATAGCAGAGTGCTGTAGTCCTGTAAGGCTGTTCATAGCAGAGTGCTGTAGTCCTGTAAGGCTGTTCATAGCAGAGTGCTGTAGTCCTGTAAGGCTGTTCATAGCAGAGTGCTGTAGTCCTGTAAGGCTGTTCATAGCAGAGTGCTGTAGTCCTGTTCATAGCAGAGTGCTGTAGTCCTGTAAGGCTGTTCATAGCAGAGTGCTGTAGTCCTGTAAGGCTGTTCATAGCAGAGTGCTGTAGTCCTGTTCATAGCAGAGTGCTGTAGTCCTGTAAGGCTGTTCATAGCAGAGTGCTGTAGTCCTGTAGTCCTGTTCATAGCAGAGTGCTGTAGTCCTGTAAGGCTGTTCATAGCAGAGTGCTGTAGTCCTGTAAGGCTGTTCATAGCAGTGCTGTAGTCCTGTAAGGCTGTTCATAGCAGAGTGCTGTAGTCCTGTAGTCCTGTTCATAGCAGAGTGCTGTGGTCCTGTAAGGCTGTTCATAGCAGAGTGCTGTAGTCCTGTAGTCCTGTTCATAGCAGAGTGCTGTGGTCCTGTAAGGCTGTTCATAGCAGAGTGCTGTAGTCCTGTAAGGCTGTTCATAGCAGAGTGCTGTAGTCCTGTAAGGCTGTTCATAGCAGAGTGCTGTAGTCCTGTAAGGCTGTTCATAGCAGAGTGCTGTAGTCCTGTAAGGCTGTTCATAGCAGAGTGCTGTAGTCCTGTAAGGCTGTTCATAGCAGAGTGCTGTAGTCCTGTTCATAGCAGAGTGCTGTAGTCCTGTAAGGCTGTTCATAGCAGAGTGCTGTAGTCCTGTAAGGCTGTTCATAGCAGAGTGCTGTAGTCCTGTTCATAGCAGAGTGCTGTAGTCCTGTAAGGCTGTTCATAGCAGAGTGCTGCAGTCCTATAAGGCTGTTCATAGCAGAGTGCTGTGAGGCCTCTTTAAGCTGAAAAGACAAATCGTTAGGGTTGCCATGGTACTGTAGTCCTATCCTTTCTGCTATGAGTCATAGTGGAAGATTCTGGGTGCTCCTGAAATGCCACTCTGTTCCCGATTTTTATAGTGGACTATTTTGGACTAGGGCTCTGGTCTAAAGTAGTGCACTACATAGGGAATAGGGTTCTATAGGGCTCTGGTCTAAAGTAGTGCACTATATAGAGAATAGTGTGCCATATGGAAAACAGTGTTCTCAGAGAGGCGAGCCAGATGTAGCCACTGTGACTGGGGGGGGGGGGGGGTGTAGACATTTAAGATGCCCTGACCACCCAGAGTCCCACTAGGTAGAGGCACAAAGCCCCTTAATAACTACATGGGAAGAAAGAAATATATAAAATTAAGAACGAACTGAAAGCACTGAGTAAAACCCCCCCCCAAAAAAGTTGTAGTCCACAGCCCAGGGAAATGACCCAGTGCAGCACAGCCACAACAGGGACAGAAACTTTCCACGACGCCAACAAATCCCCTGACGGCACTTGGCTCCCAGTCATCCTTCAGTTAGAGGTGTTGATCAGAAGTTACATCGTTTTCGGGTAGCTCTCTGTTTCTAAGAAAAGACAAAAACACACTAAAACTGTGGCCAATTAATTCTGGGATATGCCCGAGTCAGAGGATTCACTGCAGTGCAGCTCACTGTATAATTGGGAAAGAGTTTTGTGAAGGAAGAGGGGAACTTGGTAATGTTATGAGGAAAACATGACTGCTCACAACTAAATGAAGCCAAGAGGGAGGAAGATTCCTTAACAAAGATAAAGTCAGACAGTCAGTCAGTTCCGCACAAATATATATATATTTTACCTCATGCAATTCAATACAATACAGAGTTAATGTCAACCCCAGAAGCACACAGTGGGTTGGAGTTGGAGTCCACAAAGTGGGTTGGAGTCCATCTATTTCAATAGTGTCAGCCTTGGGCCAAGGTTGGAGTTTCCAGAGTGTCAGCCTTGGGCCAAGGTTGGAGTTTCTAGAGTGTCAGCCTTGGGCCAAGGTTGGAGTATCCAGAGTGTCAGCCTTGGGCCAAGGATGGAGTTTCCATGGTGTCAGCCTTGGGCCAAGGCTGGAGTTTCCATGGTGTCAGCCTTGGGCCAAGGATGGAGTTTCCATGGTGTCAGCCTTGGGCCAAGGATGGAGTTTCTTTAGTGTCAGAAATGGACCATGGTTGGAGTTTCTAGAGTGTCAGCCTTGGACCAAGGTTGGAGTTTCTAGAGTGTCAGCTTTGGGCCAAGGATGGAGTTTCTAGAGTGTCAGCCTTGGGCCAAGGTTGGAGTTTCTAGAGTGTCAGCCTTGGGCCAAGGTTGGAGTTTCCAGAGTGTCAGCCTTGGGCCAAGGTTGGAGTTTCCAGAGTGTCAGCCTTGTACCAAGGTTGGAGTTTCCAGAGTGTCAGCCTTGGACCAAGGTTGGAGTTTATTTAGTGTCAGAAATGGACCAAGGTTGGAGTTTCCAGAGTGTCAGCCTTGGACCAAGGATGGAGTTTCCAGAGTGTCAGCCTTGGACCATGGTTGGAGTATCCAGAGTGTCAGCCTTGGGCCAAGGATTGAGTTTCCAGAGTGTCAGCCTTGGGCCAAGGTTGGAGTTTCCATGGTGTCAGCCTTGGGCCAAGGTTGGAGTTTCCAGAGTGTCAGAAATGGACCAAGGTTGAAGTTTCCATAGTGTCAACCTTGGACCAAGGTTGGAGTTTCTAGAGTGTCAGCCTTGGACCAAGGTTGGAGTTTCCATGGTGTCAGCCTTGGGCCAAGGTTGGAGTTTCCAGAGTGTCAGAAATGGACCACGGTTGGAGTTTCTAGAGTGTCAGCCTTGGGCCAAGGTTGGAGTTTCCAGGGTGTCAGCCTTGGGCCAAGGTTGGAGTTTCCATGGTGTCAGCCTTGGGCCAAGGTTGGAGTTTCCAGAGTGTCAGAAATGGACCATGGTTGAAGTTTCCATAGTGTCAACCTTGGACCAAGGTTGGAGTTTC
>NW_022261978.1:6264272-6266772 GCF_002021735.2 Oncorhynchus kisutch | reverse complement strand
AGAGTCAAGGCCACGTTACCATTGGCTTTTCTTAACAAACACCCTTCACAACCCTTCAGCTTCCTTCACGACCCTCCACGGCCCTCCACAACCCTTCACGGCCCTCCACAACCCTTCACGGCCCTCCACAACCCTTCACAACCCTTCACGGCCCTCCACAACCCTTCACGGCCCTCCACGGCCCTCCACAACCCTTCACGGCCCTTCACGGCCCTCCACAACCCTTCACGGCCCTCCACAACCCTCCACGGCCCTTCACAACCCTTCACGGCCCTCCACGGCCCTCCACAACCCTTCACGGCCCTCCACGGCCCTCCACAACCCTTCACGGCCCTCTACGACCCTTCAGCTTCCGGAGGAGAAAAGGAAAATAAAGAGGACAGAAGCACTGGAAGAAAAACTAAACACTTCCAACGTCGTTGGGGATGAATATGACTCAAGACATCCATGACGACAGCGGATCCCAAACGTATTCACTCATATCCTCCTTCCAGCGCAAAACCTCACACCCCTCGTTGGTGGAGAGAACATTTTTCTGTTTTAAAAAGCTTCCTGCGATTGTACAACAAATTTTTTTTACATTTTGCCACGGGGAGCAGAGAGCATGTGGCTTTAAATTTTTTTAAAAGCTCATTATCTTGCAATACGATACAAAACCTGATTAACAACACTGTCTGTGGAAATGGGGTCGTTGATGAGGACATCGGACAGGTTATAACAGGTTATAACAGGTTATAAACAGCTCTAATGTCTGCAGTGACTGACGTGAGGAATACTGATGAGGACATCGGACAGGTTATAACAGGTTATAAACAGCTCTAATGTCTGCAGTGACTGACATGAGGAATACTGATGAGGACATCGTGACAGGTTATAACAGGTTATAAACAGCTCTAATGTCTGCAGTGACGTGAGGAATACTGATGAGGACATCGGACAGGTTATAACAGGTTATAAACAGCTCTAATGTCTGCAGTGACTGACGTGAGGAATACTGATGAGGACATCGGACAGGTTATAACAGGTTATAACAGGTTATAAACAGCTCTAATGTCTGCAGTGACTGACGTGAGGAATACTGATGAGGACATCGGACAGGTTATAACAGGTTATAAACAGCTCTAATGTCTGCAGTGACGTGAGGAATACTGATGAGGACATCGGACAGGTTATAACAGGTTATAACAGGTTATAACAGGTTATAAACAGCTCTAATGTCTGCAGTGACTGACGTGAGGAATACTGATGAGGACATCGGGCAGGTTATAACAGGTTATAAACAGCTCTAATGTCTGCAGTGACTGACGTGAGGAATACTGATGAGACACTTTAAAGACTCCACTATTATAACTTTCAAGAATAAAGTTTCTTCAATTTAAAACTGAAAATATTTCAAATTAGAGTCAGCCACAGTTAAGGTCTTTCTAGGTCAGGGGTGAGTCACTAGATTCAGCCACAGGCCCGAGTTTTGTTGGAGCGGATGGGGTGGGGGGGGGGGGGCTGGAACATAATTATAAATAATTTGAAATCTACAAATTGACCACAACTAAGACCCCAAAAAAAAGAGATTGTAGGAGAAAATTATAATTTCATACCTTGATTACATTGAGACACAATCCCTTCTACAGCATAGGCTACCGATAAAGAGAGTGTGTGTGTGTGTGTGTGTATGTGTGTCTCAGTGTGTGTGTGTGTGTGTGTGTGTGTGTGTGTCTAGAGATAACCTTCCTATCACTCTGATATCGTTCCATTGAACAGCTCCATTAACATCAGCTGATGAAGAGGAGAGGAGAAGAAGAAGAAGACAGACAGCAGCTACAGAACAGAGACACCAACATTAAATACACCTGTCTGGTCGTTAACAGGAGAAGAAGACAGACAGACAGCTACAGAACAGAGACACCAACATTAAATACACCTGTCTGGTCGTTAACAGGAGAAGAAGACAGACAGACAGCTACAGAACAGAGACACCAACATTAAATACACCTGTCTGGTCGTTAACAGGAGAAGAAGACAGACAGACAGCTACAGAACAGAGAATCAAAATTATAGGGTTCTGGTCTAAAGTAGTGCACTAAATAGGGAATAGGGTTCATTAGGGCTCTGGTCTAAAGTAGTGCACTATCTAGGGAATCGGGCTCCATAGGGCTCTGGTCTAAAGTAGTGCACTATCTAGGGAATCGGGCTCCATAGGGCTCTGGTCTAAAGTAGTGCACTATCTAGGGAATCGGGCTCCATAGGGCTCTGGTCTAAAGTAGTGCACTATATAGGGAATCGGGCTCCATAGGGCTCTGGTCTAAAGTAGTGCAGTATATAGGGAATAGGGTCTAAAGTAGTGCACTATATAGGGAATAGGGTTCCATAGGGCTCTGGTCTAAAGTAGTGCAGTATATAGGGAATAGGGTCTAAAGTAGTGCAGTATATAGGGAATAGGGTCTAAAGTAGTGCACTATATAGGGAATAGGGTTCCATAGGGCTCTGGTCTAAAGTAGTGCAC
>NW_022261978.1:6254272-6259272 GCF_002021735.2 Oncorhynchus kisutch | reverse complement strand
GATTAGGTCGTGGTAGATTAGGTAGAGGTTAGATTAGGTAGAGGGTAGATTAGGTAGAGGGTAGATTAGGTAAAGGGTAGATTAGGTAGAGGTTAGATTAGGTAGAGGGTAGATTAGGTCGTGGTAGATTAGGTAGAGGGTTAGATTAGGTAGAGGGTAGATTAGGTAGAAGGGTAGATTAGGTAAAGGGTAGATTAGGTAGAGGTTAGATTAGGTAGAGGGTAGATTAGGTCGTGGTAGATTAGGTAGAGGTTAGATTAGGTAGAGGGTAGATTAGGTAGAGGGTAGATTAGGTAAAGGGTAGATTAGGTAGAGGGTAGATTAGGTAGAGGGTAGATTAGGTAGAGGGTAGATTTGGTAATGGGTAGATTAGGTGGAGGGTAGATTTGGCAATGGGTAGATTAGGTCGTGGTAGATTAGGTAGTGGTAGATTAGGTAGAGGGTAGATTAGGTAATGGGTAGATTAGGTAGAGGGTAGATTTGGCAATGGGTAGATTAGGTAGAGGGTAGATTTGGTAATGGGTAGATTAGGTAGAGGGTAGATTTGGTAATGGGTAGATTAGGTAGAGGGTAGATTAGGTAGAGGGTAGATTAGGTAAAGGGTAGATTAGATAGTGGTAGATAAGGTAGAGGGTAGATTAGGTAGAGGGTAGATTAGGTCGTGGTAGATTAGGTCGTGGTAGATTTGGTAAAGGGTAAGATTAGGTCATGGTAGATTAGGTAGAGGGTAGAATTAGGGGTCGTGGTAGATTAGGTCGTGGTAGATTAGTAAAGGGTAGATTAGGTCGTGGTAGATTAGGTAGAGGTTAGATTAGGTAAAGGGTAGATTAGGTAATGGGTAGAATTAGGTCGTGGTAGATTAGGTAATGGGTATATTAGGTCGTGGTAGATTAGGTAGAGGGTAGATTTGGTAATGGGTAGATAGGTAGAGGTTAGATTTGGTAATGGGTAGATTAGGTCGTGGTAGATTAGGTCCGTGGTAGATTAGGTAAAGGGTATATTGGGTCGTGGTAGATTAGGTAAAGGGTAGATTAGGTCGTGGTAGATTAGGTTTGAGGGTAGATTAGGTAGAGGGTAGATTAGGTAATGGGTAGATTAGGTAGAGGGTAGATTTGGTAATGGGTAGATTAGGTGGAGGGTAGATTTGGCAATGGGTAGATTAGGTCGTGGTAGACTTAGGTAGTGGTAGATTAGGTAAGAGGGTAGATTAGGTAATGGGTAGATTAGGTAGAGGGTAGATTTGGCAATGGGTAGATTAGGTCGTGGTAGATTAGGTAGTGGTAGATTAGGTAGAGGGTAGATTAGGTCGTGGTAGATTAGGTCGTGGTAGATTTGGTAGAGGGTAGATTAGGTAATGGGTAGATTAGGTAGAGGGTAGATTAGGTAATGGGTAGATTAGGTAGAGGGTAGATTAGGTAATGGGTAGATTAGGTAGAGGGTAGATTAGGTAATGGGTAGATTAGGTAGAGGGTAGATTTGGTAATGGGTAGATTAGGTAGAGGGTAGATTTGGTAATGGGTAGATTAGGTAGAGGGTAGATTTGGTAATGGGTAGATTAGGTCGTGGTAGATTAGGTAGAGGTTAGATTAGGTCGTGGTAGATTAGGTCGTGGTAGATTAGGTAAAGGGTAGATTAGGTCGTGTAGATTAGGGTAGAGGTTAGATTAGGTAAAGGGTAAGATTAGGTAGAGGGTAGATTAGGTAGAGGGTAGATTAGGTAAAGGGTAGATTAGGCCGTGGTAGATTAGGTCGTGGTAGATTAGGTAATGGGTAGATTAGGTAGAGGGGTAGATTTGGTAATGGGTAGATTAGGGTCGTGGTAGATTAGGTAGTGGTAGATTAGGTAGAGGGTAGATTAGGTCGTGGTAGATTAGGTCGTGGTAGATTAGGTAAAGGGTAGATTAGGTAGAGGTTAGATTAGTAAAGGGTAGATTAGGTAATGGGCAGATTAGGTAGAGGGTACATTAGGTAGAGGGTAGATTAGGTCGTGGTAGATTAGGTCGTGGTAGATTTGGTAAAGGGTAGATTAGGTCGTGGTAGATTAGGTAAAGGGTAGATTAGGCCGTGGTAGATTAGGGCGTGGTAGATTAGGTAGAGGGTAGATTAGGTAATGGGTAGATTAGGTCGTGGTAGATTAGGTCGTGGTAGATTAGGTAAAGGGTATATTAGGTCGTGGTAGATTAGTAAAGGGTAGAATTAGGTCGTGGTAGATTAGGTCGTGGTAGATTAGGTAGAGGGTAGATTAGGTAATGGGTAGATTAGGTAGAGGGTAGATTAGGTAGAGGGTAGATTAGGTAGAGGGTAGATTAGGTAATGGGTAGATTAGGTAGAGGGTAGATTGGTAATGGGTAGATTAGGTAGAGGGTAGATTTGGTAATGGGTAGATTAGGTCGTGGTAGATTAGGTAGTGGTAGATTAGGTAGAGGGTAGATTTGGTAATGGGTAGATTAGGTAGAGGGTAGATTTGGTAAATGGGTAGATTAGGTAGAGGGTAGAATTTGGTAATGGGTAGATTAGGTAGAGGGTAGATTTGGTAGAGGGTAGATTTGTAAATGGGTAGATTAGGTAGAGGGTAGATTGGTAATGGGATAGATAGGTAGAGGGTAGATTTGGTAATGGGTAGAGCTTAGGTCGTGGTAGATTAGGTAATGGGTAGATTAGGTCGTGGTAGATTAGGTAGAGGGTAGATTAGGTAGAGGGTAGATTAGGTAGAGGGTAGATTTGGTAATGGGTAGATTAGGTAGAGGGTAGATTTGGTAATGGGTAGATTAGGTTCGTGGTAGATTAGGTAGTGGTAGATTAGGTAGTGGTAGATTAGGTAGAGGGTAGATTTGGTAATGGGTAGATTAGGTAGAGGGTAGATTTGGTAATGGGAAGATTAGGTCGTGGTAGATTAGGTAGTGGTAGATTAGGTAATGGGTAGATTAGGTAGAGGGTAGATTAGGTAAAGTGTAGATTAGGTCGTGGTAGATTAGGTAGAGGGTAGATTAGGTAGAGGGTAGATTAGGTCGTGGTAGATTAGGTAGAGGGTAGATTAGGTAGAGGGTAGATTAGGTCGTGGTAGATTAGGTAGAGGGTAGATTAGGTCGTGGTAGATTAGGTAGAGGGTAGATTTGGTAGAGGGTAGATTCGGTCGTGGTAGATTAGGTAGAGGGTAGATTAGGTAATGGGTAGATTAGGTCGTGGTAGATTAGGTAGTGGTAGATTAGGTAATGGGTAGATTAGGTAATGGGTAGATTAGGTAATGGGTATATTAGGTCGTGGTAGATTAGGTAGAGGGTAGATTTGGTAATGGGTAGATTAGGTCGTGGTAGATTAGGTAGAGGGTAGATTTGGTAATGGGTAGATTAGGTCGTGGTAGATTAGGTTAGTGGTAGATTAGGTAATGGGTAGATTAGGTAGAGGTTAGATTAGGTAAAGGGTAGATTAGGTAGAGGTTAGATTAGGTAATGGGTAGATTAGGTCGCGGTAGATTAGGTAGAGGGTAGATTTGGTAGTGGTTAGATTAGGTCGTGGTAGATCAGATAAATTAGGGTAATGGTTAGTGGTTAGATTAGGTAATGGTTAGATTAGGTAATGGTTAGTGGTTAGATTAGGTAATGGTTAGTGGTTAGATTAGGTAATGGTTAGTGGTTAGAGGTTAGATTAGGTAGCGGTTAGATCATGGGTAGCGCTTACATCAGCTAGCAGTTAGATCAGCTAGCAGTTAGATCAGCTAGCAGTTAGATCAGCTAGCAGTTAGATCAGCTAGCCGTTAGATCAGGTAGCCGTTAGATCAGGTAGCCGTTAGATCAGGTAGCCGTTAGATCAGGTAGCCGTTAGATCAGGTAGCCGTTAGATCAGGAAGCCGTTAGATCAGGAAGCCGTTAGATCAGGAAGCCGTTAGATCAGGAAGCAGTTAGATCAGGAAGCAGTTAGATCAGGAAGCAGTTAGATCAGGAAGCAGTTAGATCAGGAAGCAGTTAGATCAGGAAGCAGTTAGATCAGGAAGCAGTTAGATCAGGAAGCAGTTAGATCAGGAAGCAGTTAGATCAGGAAGTGGTAGAGGAATTATATTTCAACCCGTGATGATGGTGTAACGGCCAACAGGGGATATTTCCACAACAAAGGACAGACTGCAGGGACAGTTGATAAGGACCAGACTGATATATCAGGAATGGGGTGCTAATCGACCCCAGCTATGACCCATCCTGGCCTCTCTAACCTGGCCAGTCTGATGTCTACCCTGCACTGACCCATCCTGGCCTCTCTAACCTGGCCTCTCTGATGTCTACCCTGCACTATGACCCATACTGGCCTCTCTAACCTGGCCAGTCTGATGTCTACCCTGCACTATGACCCATCCTGGCCTCTCTAACCTGGCCAGTCTGATGTCTACCCACTATGACCCATCTGGCCTCTCTCCCTTGAATGTCCCCGACCTGCAACCATAACCATCCTGGCCTCTCTAACCTGGCCTCTCTGATGTCTACCCTGCACTATGACCCATCCTGGCCTCTCTAACCTGGCCAGTCTGATGTCTACCCTGCACTATGACCCATCCTGGCCTCTCTAACCTGGCCAGTCTGATGTCTACCCTGCACTATGACCCATCCTGGCCTCTCTAACCTGGCCAGTCTGATGTCTACCCTGCACTATGACCCATCCTGGCCTCTCTAACCTGGCCAGTCTGATGTCTACCCTGCACTATGACCCCATCCTGGCTCTCTAACCTGGCCAGTCTGAATGTCTTCCCTGCACTATGACCATCCTGGCCTCTCTAACCTGGCCAGTCTGATGTCTACCCTGCACTATGACCCCATCCTGGCCTCTCTAACCTGCCCAGTCTGATGTCTACCCTGCACTATGACCATCCTGGCCTCTCTAACCTGGCCAGTCTGATGTTACCCTGCACTATGACCCATCTGGCCTCTCTAAACCTGGCCAGTCTGATGTCTACCCTGCACTATGACCCATACCTGGCCTCTCTAACCTGGCCAGTCTGATGTCTACCTGCACTAT
>NW_022261978.1:6242857-6254172 GCF_002021735.2 Oncorhynchus kisutch | reverse complement strand
AAGAGAGAAACAGAGAGAGAGAGAGAGAAACAGAGAGAGAGAGAGAGAGAAACAGAGAGAGAGACAGAGAGAGGAGAGACAGAGAGGAGGGACAGAGAGTGTTAATATAATTATATGATTACAATATTACCCTCCGAGACCATATGATAGTATGAAATTGATTCGAATCATTAGATTTTAATGCTGTGTGTGATTTAGTCAGTATAATTATATCTGAGAGTTCGTCGTCAGAATTAATGTTTTGGTGACAATATATCTAGTGTCTTGATAACGGACTGTCTGAGGAAGATTCAGGGCCGACCTTGGCTGGGGCACTGAGTACCCTCCCAGGGTGTCGGCACTGAGAACCTCCCAGGGTGTCGGCACTGAGAACCTCCCAGGGTGTCGGCACTGAGAACCCTCCCAGGGTGTCGGCACTGAGAACCTCCCAGGGTGTCGGCACTGAGAACCTCCCAGGGTGTCGGCACTGAGAACCTCCCCAGGGTGTCGGCACTGAGAACCTCCCAGGGTGTCGGCACTGAGAACCTCCCAGGGGTGTCGGCACTGAGAACCCTCCAGGGTCTCGGCACTGAGAACCTCCCAGGGTCTCGGCACTGAGAACCTCCCCAGGGTCCTCGGCACTGAGAACCTCCCAGGGTCTCGGCACTCCCGAGAACCTCCCAGGGTCTCGGCACTGAGAACCTACCCAGGGTCTCGGCACTGAGAACATCCCAGGGCTCGGCACCTGATGAACAATCCCAGGGTCTCCACTTTTTAGTGAAACATCCAGGTGTCCCTCCCTACGTCGGCTGGGTACCAGACAATGTGGGCGTTTGAGAACTAATGTTTTGTGTGGAGGTATGTGTGTCACTATAAAGTGAAGGTCTTTGTTCTGTGCCCGTGAATAAACATTTGGCTATTGTGGACTGGGCCTCTGTCTCGTTTCATTCCAACCAGTATCTACAAATCCTGGTCGCAGACAGAGTCATATAAATGAATTGGGGAATGAACATTTGAGAACCAAATTCTCGTGACAGTGAGATGTGGAGAGAGAGATGTGGAGAGAGAGAGAGAGAGAGAGAGATGTGGAGAGAGAGGAGAGATGTGGAGAGAGAGATGTGGAGAGATAAATATATGTTAGGCAGGTTAAAAGTTGAAGCCCACTCTGAGCGGTTGTCTCCCAGTAACAGAGCTGAACTGGTTTCACATTAAAGGACGTGTTGGAGCCCTGAGAAGGATCCATCCTGGACATCTGGTGTGAACATCTCCATGTTGGAGCCCTGAGAAGGATCCATCCTGGACATCTGGTGTGAACATCTCCATGTTGGAGCCCTGAGAAGGATCCACCCTGAACATCTGGTGTGAACATCTCCATGTTGGAGCCCTGAGAAGGATCCATCCTGAACATCTCCATGTTGGAGCCCTGAGAAGGATCCATCCTGAACATCTCCATGTTGGAGCCCTGAGAAGGATCCATCCTGAACATCTCCATGTTGGAGCCCTGAGAAGGATCCATCCTGAACATCTCCGTGTTGGAGCCCTGAGAAGGATCCATCCTGGACATCTGGTGTGAACATCTCCATGTTGGAGCCCTGAGAAGGATCCATCCTGGACATCTGGTGTGAACATCTCCATGTTGGAGCCCTGAGAAGGATCCACCCTGAACATCTGGTGTGAACATCTCCATGTTGGAGCCCTGAGAAGGATCCATCCTGAACATCTCCATGTTGGAGCCCTGAGAAGGATCCATCCTGAACATCTCCATGTTGGAGCCCTGAGAAGGATCCATCCTGAACATCTCCATGTTGGAGCCCTGAGAAGGATCCATCCTGAACATCTCCGTGTTGGAGCCCTGAGAAGGATCCATCCTGAACATCTGGTGTGAACATCTCCATGTTGGAGCCCTGAGAAGGATCCATCCTGAACATCTGGTGTGAATATCTCCGTGTTGATCTCGAAGCCAGAAAAACCTCTCAGTTATTACTGGAAATCCACCGGCTTTTGAAGACAAAAAGGTTCAACAAAATGTCTTGACATTTCATTCATCTTCCCACTCTAAAAAGCACATTGGATTAAAACACAACACCTGTGCAGTTAATGAACTAGCTGCAAGGACGTATTTAAAAGTACGTATTTAAAAGTACGTATTTAAAAGCTACGTATTTAAAGCTACGTATTTAAAAGTAACGTATTTAAAAGCTACGTATTTAGAAGTAACGTATTTAAAAGCTACGTATTTAGAAGTAACGTATTTAAAAGCTACGTATTTAAAAGCTACGTATTTAAAAGTAACGTATTTAAAAGCTACGTATTTAAAGCTACGTATTTAAAAGCTACGTATTTAAAAGCTACGTATTTAAAAGCTACGTATTTAAAAGTAACGTATTTAAAAGCTACGTATTTAAAAGTAACGTATTTAAAAAGCTACGTATTTAAAAGCTACGTATTTAAAAGCTACGTATTTAAAAGCTACGTATTTAAAAGTAACGTATTTAAAAGTAACGTATTTAAAAGCTACGTATTTAAAAGCTACGTATTTAAAAGTAACGTATTTAAAAGTAACGTATTTAAAAGCTACGTATTTAAAAGCTACGTATTTAAAAGCTACGTATTTAAAAGTAACGTATTTAAAAGTAACGTATTTAAAAAGCTACGTATTTAGAAGCTACGTATTTAAAAGTAACGTATTTAAAAGCTACGTATTTAAAAGTAACGTATTTAAAAGCTACGTATTTAAAAGTAACGTATTTAAAAGCTACGTATTTAAAAGTAACGTATTTAAAAGCTACGTATTTAAAAGCTACGTATTTAAAAGCTACGTATTTAAAAGCTACGTATTTAAAAGTAACGTATTTAAAAGTAACGTATTTAAAAAGCTACGTATTTAAAAGTAACGTATTTAAAAAGCTACGTATTTAAAAGCTACGTATTAAAAGCTACGTATTTAAAAGCTAGGTATTTAAAAGCTACGTATTTAAAAGCTACGTATTTAAAAGGCCATATCATTAATTGCTTTTGTATTTTCAGAATAAGCGTCGTAGAAACCGATGTAGGGAATAGAAACCGTAGAATTCCATAGGAAATCATTGTTGAAATAGGATCTCTGTTGGGTGACTGACTGACTGACCATTTAGTTCCATTTTGTCCTTCAAGAAGTGAAATGCATCCCAAAAATGGGGTCCTGATCTAAAGTAGTGCACGATGTAGGGAATATGGTTCTATAGGGCCCTGGCCTAAAGTAGTGCACTATGTAGGGAATAGGGTTCTATAGGGCTCTGGTCTAAAGTAGTGCACTATATAGGGAATAGGGTTCCATAGGGCTCTGGTCTAAAGTAGTGCACTATATAGGGAATAGGGTTCTATAGGGCTCTGGTCTAAAGTAGTGCACGATGTAGAGAATAAGGTTCCATAGGGCTCTGGTCTAAAGTAGTGCACGATGTAGGGAATAGGGTTCTATAGGGCTCTGGTCTAAAGTAGTGCACTATATAGGGAATAGGGTTCTATAGGGCTCTGGTCTAAAGTAGTGCACTATATAGGGAATAGGGTTCTATAGGGCTCTGGTCTAAAGTAGTGCACTATATAGGGAATAGGGTTCTATAGGGCTCTGGTCTAAAGTAGTGCACGATGTAGGGAATAGGGTTCCATAGGGCTCTGGTCTAAAGTAGTGCACGATGTAGGGAATAGGGTTCTATAGGGCTCTGGTCTAAAGTAGTGCACTATATAGGGAATAGGGTTCTATAGGGCTCTGGTCTAAAGTAGTGCACTATATAGGGAATAGGGTTCTATAGGGCTCTGGTCTAAAGTAGTGCACGATGTAGGGAATAGGGTTCCATAGGGCTCTGGTCTAAAGTAGTGCACGATGTAGGGAATAGGGTTCTATAGGGCTCTGGTCTAAAGTAGTGCACTATATAGGGAATAGGGTTCTATAGGGCTCTGGTCTAAAGTAGTGCACTATATAGGGAATAGGGTTCTATAGGGCTCTGGTCTAAAGTAGTGCACGATGTAGGGAATAGGGTTCCATAGGGCTCTGGTCTAAAGTAGTGCACGATGTAGGGAATAGGGTTCTATAGGGCTCTGGTCTAAAGTAGTGCACTATATAGGGAATAGGGTTCTATAGGGCTCTGGTCTAAAGTAGTGCACTATATAGGGAATAGGGTTCTATAGGGCTCTGGTCTAAAGTAGTGCACGATGTAGGGAATAGGGTGCCATTTGGGATTGAACCCCAGTGGTTGTAGCGTCCTGACTGTGTGATGGCCTGTTCTCTTGGGGCCTTGGAAAAGTGACATTGACAATGGTAGATACAGGCAACAGCCCAGAAACGATAGAGAGAAAGAGAGACAGGCATCAGCCCAGAGAAGATACAGAGAGACAGACAGGCAACAGCCTAGAGACGATAGAGACAGACAGGCAACAGCCTAGAGACGATAGAGACAGACAGGCAACAGCCTAGAGACGATAGAGACAGACAGGCAACAGCCAGAGACGACAGAGAGACAGACAGGCAACAGACCAAATCAGGTCTTTAGACCAAATCGATTGGTCTAAATGTTTAAACGTGTATTTTTCCATATATAGACATACCCTGTGTGTTAATAAAGTCAACTGTATGTTGCTACTGAGCTTGTCTGATGCTTTAAGCACTTACACAAACTGGACACAAATGACTCAAGAGGAGCCAGAGATCAATATAGCCGAACCAGAAGGAAAAACATGTTCCTGGCCCTGCTGCTGGCCTTCACAGATGGCCTTCACAGATTCTGCCGTTACTCTCCTGAAGTTGCCGGTAACAGGCTACACCAGTGGTCGGCAACCTTTCCCATGTGGAGTGGCAAGTTATCCGACCGTTTCTACTGATCTGCCAGTTATGATCTTAATACGAATATTTTCATGTAAAACATTTTTTTAAATATATATATATATATATATATATAATAAAACGCCTTCATATCTCAAAATCAATGTCATGTGGTTGATCAAAATTATATCCAAATTACAAATCTAGAAGAAACTTCTAGTGCCAAAAATGTAGAAATAGCCGACATAAAGACAACAAATAAAAACATTGCAGTCTGCAGGTAGAAAATAACCTGATAAAAATAAACATCACAATGGCCACTTATTGCCTGTCTGCGAGGAACTTGACACATTGTATTAACTTGTGTCTGGTCTGAAACATTGTATCAACTATTAACTTGTGTCTGGTCTGAAACATTGTATCAACTATTAACTTGTGTATGGTCTGAAACATTGTATCAACTATTAACTTGTGTCTGGTCTGAAACATTGTATCAACTATTAACTTGTGTCTGGTCTGAACATTGTATCAACTATTAACTTGTGTCTGGTCTGAAACATTGTATCAACTATTAACTTGTGTCTGGTCTGAAACATTGTATCAACTATTAACTTGTGTCTGGTCTGAAACATTGTATCAACTATTAACTTGTGTCTGGTCTGAAACATTGTATCAACTATTAACTTGTGTATGGTCTGAAACATTGTATCAACTATTAACTTGTGTCTGGTCTGAAACATTGTATCAACTATTAACTTGTGTCTGGTCTGAAACATTGTATCAACTATTAACTTGTGTCTGGTCTGAAACATTGTATCAACTATTAACTTGTGTCTGGTCTGAAACATTGTATCAACTATTAACTTGTGTCTGGTCTGACACATTGTATCAACTATTAACTTGTGTCTGGTCTGACACATTGTATCAACTATTAACTTGTGTCTGGTCTGAAGCTCCTTGAAACATTGTATCAACTATTAACTTGTGTCAGGTTTGTGTCACACTAGCTAACTTGCAAGATTGTATAAAATATTCTGGGCCCTCAAGAGTTTCTCCCTCAGGTGAGCTCCATACAGACAGACAGAGCTGTAGACTATATGGGTGATGGATAAGGAGTAATCAGGTAGGCTTTATGGTTTCCACCGGATCAGAACATTAAACGTTTTCCCCCTTGTGGTTATCACTGTCATCCTCAAAGGATGTAAAAACAGACTGGGAACAAATGGGAACATTTATAGGCCTACATTTGCACGCAGGCCAGGTAGTCTATAGGTCTACTTCTATGTGTAATCAGGTAGTCTATAGGTCTACTTCTATGTGTAATCGGGTAGTCTATAGACCTACTTCTATGTGTAATCAGGCCAGGTAGTCTATAGGTCTACTTCTATGTGTAATCAGGCCAGGTAGTCTATAGGTCTACTTCTATGTGTAATCAGGCCAGGTAGTCTATAGGTCTACTTCTATGTGTAATCAGGCCAGGTAGTCTATAGGTCTACTTCTATGTGTAATCAGGCCAGGTAGTCTATAGGTCTACTTCTATGTGTAATCAGGCCAGGTAGTCTATAGGTCTACTTTATGTGTAATCAGGCCAGGTAGTCTATAGGTCTACTTCTATGTGTAATCAGGCCAGGTAGTCTATAGGTCTACTTCTATGTGTAACCAGGTAGTCTACAGACCTACTTATGTGTAACCAGGTAGTCTACAGACCTACTTATGTGTAATCAGGTAGTCTATAGGTCTACTTCTATGTGTAATCAGGTAGTCTATAGGTCTACTTCTATGTGTAATCAGGGCCAGGTAGTCTATAGGTCTACTTCTATGTGTAATCAGGTAGTCTATAGGTCTACTTCTGTGTGTAATCAGGTAGTCTATAGACCTAATTCTGTGTGTAATCAGGGCCAGGTAGTCTATAGGTCTATTTCTATGTCTAATCAGGTAGTCTATAGACCTACTTCTATGTGTAATCAGGTAGTCTATAGACCTACTTCTATGTGTATTCAGGTAGTCTATAGACCTACTTCTATGTGTAATCGGGTAGTCTATAGACCTACTTCTATGTGTAATCGGGTAGTCTATAGACCTACTTCTATGTGTAATCAGGTAGTCTATAGGTCTACTTCTATGTGATATCAGTACCAGGTAGTCTATAGGTCTACTTCTATGTGTAATCAGGTAGTCTATAGGTCTACTTCTATGTGTAATCAGGTAGTCTATAGACCTACTTCTATGTGTAATCAGGTAGTCTATAGACCTACTTCTATGTGTAATCAGGTAGTCTATAGACCTACTTCTATGTGTAATCAGGTAGTCTATAGACCTACTTCTATGTGTAATCAGGTAGTCTATAGACCTACTTCTATGTGTAATCAGGTAGTCTATAGACCTACTTCTATGTGTAATCAGGTAGTCTATAGACCTACTTCTATGTGTAATCAGGTAGTCTATAGACCTACTTCTATGTGTAATCAGGTAGTCTATAGACCTACTTCTATGTGTAATCAGGTAGTCTATAGACCTACTTCTATGTGTAATCAGGTAGTCTATAGGTCTACTTCTATGTGTAATCAGGTAGTCTATAGGTCTACTTCTATGTGTAATCAGGACCAGGTAGTCTATAGGTCTACTTCTATGTGTAATCAGGTAGTCTATAGGTCTACTTCTATGTGTAATCAGGTAGTCTATAGAACGACTTCTATGTGTAATCAGGTAGTCTATAGACCTACTTCTATGTGTAATCAGGTAGTCTATAGACCTACTTCTATGTGTAATCAGGTAGTCTATAGGTCTACTTCTATGTGTAATCAGGTAGTCTATAGGTCTACTTCTATGTGTAATCAGGTAGTCTATAGGTCTACTTCTATGTGTAATCAGGTAGTCTATAGGTCTACTTCTATGTGTAATCAGGTAGTCTATAGACCTACTTCTATGTGTAATCAGGTAGTCTATAGACCTATTTCTATGTGTAATCAGGTAGTCTATAGGCAGTTTTCATTTGAGGCTCTATTGTCAACCAATCATCAGGCTGTTTTTTGTTTGACCAAGGAGAACGTGACCAAAGACACGACTGAAACAGGAACCAAATCTGCTGTGGTGAACAGTAGACGTATAAATGTGATATTTCGAGATCTCTAATCGATTGTACAACGTTTACACATACATAATGATGTCAATATGTGAGTGTGTGATATAAAGGGGGGGTTAGGTAACATGTTTATTAACAACACTACCATGTTGATCTGATTTCCGTTGGAAATCCACGACAGGTGTCCGATTTTAAACCGTGGCAGATTCACCTCCCCTAGACTCCACTCCTCCACAGTCCATTGCTTTATCCTACTAGTCAATATCTGCAGTGCTGCTCGCAGAGTCTCCCTTCTAAAACGATCAAATCAACCTCGCAGAGTCTCCCTTCTAAAACGATCAAATCAACCTCACAGAGTCTCCCTTCTAAAACGATCGAATCAACCTCGCCGAGTCTCCCTTCTAAAACGATCAAATCAACCTCGCAGAGTCTCCCTTCTAAACGATCGAATCAACCTCACAGAGTCTCCCTTCTAAATGATCGAATCAACCTCGCGGAGTCTCCCTTCTAAAGCGATCGAATCAACCTCGCCGAGTCTCCCTTCTAAAACGATCAAATCAACCTCGCAGAGTCTCCCTTCTAAAACGATCGAATCAACCTCGCAGAGTCTCCCTTCTAAATGATCGAATCAACCTCGCGGAGTCTCCCTTCTAAAACGATCGAATCAACCTCGCGGAGTCTCCCTTCTAAAACGATCGAATCAACCTCGCGGAGTCTCCCTTCTAAACGATCAAATCAACCTCGCGGAGTCTCCCTTCTAAAACGATCGAATCAACCTCGCTGAGTCTCCCTTCTAAAACGATCGAATCAACCTCGCGGAGTCTCCCTTCTAAACGATCGAATCAACCTCGTGGAGTCTCCCTTCTAAAACGATCGAATCAACCTCGCGGAGTCTCCCTTCTAAAACGATCGAATCAACCTTGGAGTCTCCCTTCTAAAACGATCGAATCAACCTCGTGGAGTCTCCCTTCTAAATGATCGAATCAACCTCGCGGAGTCTCCCTTCTAAAACGATCGAATCAACCTTGGAGTCTCCCTTCTAAAACGATCGAATCAACCTCGCGGAGTCTCCCTTCTAAAACGATCAAATCAACCTCGCGGAGTCTCCCTTCTAAAACGATCAAATCAACCTCGCAGAGTCTCCCTTCTAAAACGATCGAATCAACCTCGCGGAGTCTCCCTTCTAAAACGATCGAATCAACCTCGCCGAGTCTCCCTTCTAAACGATCGAATCAACCTCACAGAGTCTCCCTTCTAAAACGATCGAATCAACCTCGCGGAGTCTCCCTTCTAAAACGATCGAATCAACCTCGCGGAGTCTCCCTTCTAAAACGATCGAATCAACCTCACAGAGTCTCCCTTCTAAAACGATCGAATCAACCTCGCCGAGTCTCCCTTCTAAAACGATTGAATCAACCTCGCCGAGTCTCCCTTCTAAAACGATTGAATCAACCTCGTGGAGTCTCCCTTCTAAAACGATCGAATCAACCTCGCGGAGTCTCCCTTCTAAATGATCGAATCAACCTCGCGGAGTCTCCCTTCTAAATGATCGAATCAACCTCGCGGAGTCTCCCTTCTAAAACGATCGAATCAACCTCACAGAGTCTCCCTTCTAAACGATCGAATCAACCTCACAGAGTCTCCCTTCTAAAACGATCGAATCAACCTCACAGAGTCTCCCTTCTAAAACGATCGAATCAACCTCACAGAGTCTCCCTTCTAAAACGATCGAATCAACCTCGCTGTTACGTTCCCCAGTTTATGTGTTGTAGTTTGTGTATTTACATGTGTTTATTTCAGGAAATGGCTTCCTGAAATCCCTCAAGCAGCTGATTGGTCGACTCCAGGGCTAATTGGAGAGCTGACCCCGCCCCCTCGTCAAGACGCAGCTGTCTACAATTACCCATTCCTTCTGAAGCTATATAAAAGCCAGTGTTCTGTTCAGTAGAGAGATCTTTTTGGAGAGAGATCTTTTTGCAGACATTTTGGGAGATCTTTTTTGGAGAGAGATTTTGCTAGAGAGATTTGTTAGAGATTTGTTAGAGATTTGTTAGAGATTTTGCTGGAGGTAGGGATTGCTGAGATTGATTGTGATAGAGGTTGATTTTGCTGGGAGTACATTGCTGGAAAGTGGTATGTTCTGTGAGTTTGTTGCTCAGATAGAGCTTATTTGATGTCCTTTGTTTCTTAGTTTGTTTGTGAAATAGTTTAATATTCTGTTTCATTTGTTCCCAGGGGGGAAAGGGGAAGGCACCTAGGGAGTGTTTAGGCAAGAGGCCCGCAGACATACATATACCCGTAGTATATTCACTGTCTAGGCACACTAGGTAAGACCTGGGCGGACCACCCCCTGTATTTTGGTTAGGGCACCAGGTGGTGCTAAATTAGGTAAGTAGTGGGTAGGCAGGTAAGATAGAGGGGGGGGGCTTTGAGATGTACTTTCTTTGTTTTGGTTCCGTCCAGCCCCTTTTCCCCATATTACCGTGTAAAGGAATAAAGTCCTTGTAAACGGTACCACATTCTGCCTGTTGTCATCCTTCCTTGCACCTACAGTCCATACCTTTTTCGCTTCACGGAGAGTTTAGTTGTAGCAGGGTGTTGCGTTCCCTCTTCATAGAGGCGTGCGTAACACTCGCAGAGTCTCCCTTCTAAAACGATCGAATCAACCTCGCAGAGTCTCCCTTCTAAAACGATCGAATCAACCTCGCCGAGTCTCCCTTCTAAAACGATCGAATCAACCTCGCAGAATCAACCTCGACGTGACCCGTCAGATTCAGGAACTTAAACCTAATTAGTCAAATAAAATGCCTCAACACCCCCATTAAACTGGAACTGAGCAGAATTCGTGACGGTTTTTATTTGAGTTCGTTTTGGAGTCAAAGATGGTTTCGGTTGTTTTGTTTGTTCATTTATATATTTATTTTTTCATTATTTTGGTTTTCTATAATAAACTTGTTACACACATAGTCACACACACACGGTCCAGCTCTTTCAACAGCGTGTCATCAAGAGTGTTATGGAGCTTCCTCCTGTGTAATGTCTGGTCTCCACGGGCAACGGTCCAATCATTCCCTCGTAGAAAGCACTAGGCTGGGATTGGATCGATTAAGAAGAGAAACGTTGTTTGACAAAGAGGAGGAGGAAGGAGGAGGAAGAGACGAAGGATTAAACTGTATCCATGTCAGCTGGCGAGGTTAGAGGACACGGAGCTCTGAAGACGAAACTCTCTGTATGTGTGTGTGTGTATATAGATCTAAAGATGAAAGTTAGCCAACACGACAGTGTAGCTGTCGGACGGGGTTAGCTTATCATGGCCTCTTTAGAGAAAGCAACTGACGAGTCAATGGAAACTGTCCCTGTCTCCTCTCCGTGGCAGAGCTGTGTGAGTCATTACCGGTGTTGTCCCAGTCTCCTCTCCGTGGCAGAGCTGTGTGAGTCATTACCGGTGTTGTCCCAGTC
>NW_022261978.1:6232857-6237857 GCF_002021735.2 Oncorhynchus kisutch | reverse complement strand
CTCTACTAGAGTGCACTCAACGCTGTGCCGTGTGTGTGTGTGTGTGTTACACTCAAATACCCTACATTACAAGACAGACAGCAGCCATGACCCCCAAACCAGTGAGTCCTATACTGACAGTATGGTAATACACTATAACACTTAGTGACCCATAATAACTACGCCTTACACTTAGTGACCCCATAATACACTATAACACTTAGTGACCCCATAATACTATACTATAACACTTAGTGACCCCATAATACTATACTATAACACTTAGTGACCCCATAATACTACACTATAACACTTAGTGACCCATAATACACTATAACACTTAGTGACCCCATAATACTACACTATAACACTTAGTGACCCATAATACACTATAACACTTAGTGACCCCATAATAACACACTAACACTTAGTGACCCCATAATACACTATAACACTTGGTGACCCCATAATACTACACTATGACACTTAGTGACCCCATAATACTACACTATGACACTTAGTGACCCCATAATACTACACTATGACACTTAGTGACCCCA
The DNA here is from genome assembly GCF_002021735.2 of Oncorhynchus kisutch. NCBI lineage: Eukaryota > Metazoa > Chordata > Actinopteri > Salmoniformes > Salmonidae > Oncorhynchus > Oncorhynchus kisutch. Next base: position 6,237,318 of record NW_022261978.1, on the reverse strand, counting down.
TAATACTACACTATAACACTTAGTGACCGCATAATAATACTACACTATAACACTTAGTGACCCCATAATACTACACTATAACACTTAGTGACCCACATAATACTACACTATGACACTTAGTGACCCACATAATACTACACTATGACACTTAGTGACCCCATAATAACACACTATAACACTTAGTGACCCACATAATACACTATAACACTTAGTGGCCCCATAATACACTATAACACTTAGTGACCCACATAATACTATACTATAACACTTAGTGACCCCATAATACTATACTATAACACTTAGTGACCCACATAATACACTATAACACTTAGTGACCCCATAATACACTATAACACTTAGTGACCCCATAATACACTATAACACTTAGTGACCCCATAATAATACTACACTATAACACTTAGTGACCCCATAATACTACACTATGACACTTAGTGACCCACATAATACTACACTATGACACTTAGTGACCCACATAATACTACACTATGACACTTAGTGACCCACATAATAACACACTATAACACTTAGTGACCCATAATACACTATAACACTTAGTGACCCCATAATACTACACTATAACACTTAGTGACCCATAATACACTATAACACTTAGTGACCCCATAATAACACACTAACACTTAGTGACCCCATAATACTACACTATGACACTTAGTGACCCACATAATACTACACTATGACACTTAGTGACCCCATAATACTACACTATGACACTTAGTGACCCACATAATACTACACTATGACACTTAGTGACCCACATAATACTACACTATGACACTTAGTGACCCACATAATACTACACTATGACACTTAGTGACCCACATAATAACACACTATAACACTTAGTGACCCACATAATACACTATAACACTTAGTGGCCCCATAATACACTATAACACTTAGTGACCCACATAATACTATACTATAACACTTAGTGACCCCATAATACTATACTGTAACACTTAGTGACCCACATAATACACTATAACACTTAGTGACCCCATAATACACTATAACACTTAGTGACCCCATAATACACTATAACACTTAGTGACCCCATAATACACTATAACACTTAGTGACCCCATAATACACTATAACACTTAGTGACCCCATAATAATACTACACTATAACACTTAGTGACCCCATAATACTACACTCTGACACTTAGTGACCCACATAATACTACACTATGACACTTAGTGACCCACATAATACTACACTATGACACTTAGTGACCCACATAATAACACACTATAACACTTAGTGACCCACATAATACACTATAACACTTAGTGACCCCATAATACACTATAACACTTAGTGACCCACATAACACTATAACACTTAGTGACCCCATAATACACTATAACACTTAGTGACCCCATAATACACTATAACACTTAGTGACCCCATAATAATACACTATAACACTTAGTGACCCATAATATACTATAACACTTAGTGACCCCATAATACTACACTATAACACTTAGTGACCCCATAATACTACACTATAACACTTAGTGACCCCATAATAATACTACACTATGACACTTAGTGACCCACATAATACACTATAACACTTAGTGACCCCATAATACACTATAACACTTAGTGACCCACATAATACACTATAGCACTTAGTGACCCCATAATATTACACTATAACACTTAGTGACCCCCATAATACACTATAACACTTAGTGACCCCATAATACTACACTATAACACTTAGTGACCCCCATAATACACTATAACACTTAGTGACCCCATAACACTACACTATAACACTTAGTGGCCCATAATAACACTTAGTGACCCATAATAACTACACCATTACACTTGGTGACCCCATAATACACTATAACACTGAGTGACCCCATAATACTACACTATAACACTTAGTGACCCCATAATACTACACTATAACACTTGGTGACCCCATAATACACTATAACACTGAGTGACCCCATAATACTACACTATAACACTTGTGACCCCATAATACTACACTATAACACTTAGTGACCCATAATAACACTTAGTGACCCATAATAACTACACCATTACACTTGGTGACCCCATAATACACTATAACACTGAGTGACCCAATAAGTACCCTGACAATATGATAACTCACCATAACACTGTAGTAAGACTGGATGGCTGGAAGGATTGAAACCCTTTAGTGTGTGTTTTTCCCTCTTCGCTCTGTACATCGTCAAGCATCTCTACTGGCTGTACAATAGGCCTGCATTATTAACCGTCTCTGTTCTCTTTCTGTTCATATACTCAGTGTGTGTTTGTTTGGAGTCAAGCATCTCTATTGGCAGACTCTGTTCTCTTTCTGTTCATATTCTCAGTGTGTGTTTGTTTAGAGTCAAGCATCTCTATTAACCGTCTGTTCTCTTTCTGTTCATATACTCAGTGTGTGTTTGTTTAGAGTCAAGCATCTCTATTGGCAGTCTCTGTTATCTTTCTGTTCATATTCTCAGTGTGTGTTTGTTTAGAGTCAAGCATCTCTATTGGCTGTATAATAGGCCTCCATTATTAACCGTCTCTGTTCTCTTTCTGTTTATCCTCCTGTTTATCGTCAGTGTGTGTTGTGTTTGTTTGGAATCCAGCGCTAGTGTTTGAGCTGGGGGTTTTAGCAGCGTTGTTCGCTCTGCGGGAAACAGAGCCGTGATCACTGCCTCTGATTAGACGATTCTGTTTCCATCTCCCCTCGGCACAAGCAGACACAGATCGTCGTCAAGCCAATCGATTCACAAGAAGGGGATAAAAGATGGAAAGGATAGCGAAGATTATAGAAAATTACAGAGAGGGAGAGAGGGAGGCGGAGAGGGAGAGAGGCAGGGAGAGAGGCAGGGAGAGAGAGAGGCAGGGAGAGAGAGAGGCAGGGAGAGAGAGAGGCAGGGAGAGAGAGGCAGGGAGAGAGAGAGGCAGGGAGAGAGAGAGGCAGGGAGAGAGAGAGGCAGGGAGAGAGAGAGGCAGGGAGAGAGAGAGGCAGGGAGAGAGAGAGGCAGGGAGAGAGAGGCAGGGAGAGAGGGAGGCAGGGAGAGAGGGAGGCAGGGAGAGAGGGAGGCAGGGAGAGAGGGAGGCAGGGAGAGAGGGAGGCAGGGAGAGAGGGAGGCAGGGAGAGAGGGAGGCAGGGAGAGAGGGAGGCAGGGAGAGAGAGAGGCAGGGAGAGAGAGAGGCAGGGAGAGAGGCAGGGAGAGAGAGAGCAGGAGAAGAGAGAGGCAGGGAGAGAGGAGCAGGAGAGAGGGAGCAGGGAGAGAGGGAGCAGGGAGAGAGGGAGGCAGGGAGAGAGGGAGGCAGGGAGGGGTAGGGAGGGAGAGAGGGAGGCGGGGAAGAGGGAGCGGGGAGAGAGGGAGCGGGAGAGAGGAGGAGGCAGGGAGAGGAGAGGCAGAAAGAGGGAGGGAGGAGGGAGGCAGGAAGCAGGGAGAGAGGGAGAGAGGCAGGGAGAGAGAGGCAGGGAGAGAGCAGGGAGAGAGGCAGGGAGAGAGGCAGGGAGAGAGGCAGGGAGAGAGGCAGGGAGAAGGCAGGGAGAGAGGCAGGGAGGGAGGCAGAGGGAGGGAGGGAGGCGGGAGGGAGGAGGGAGGAGGGAGGGAGGAGGGAGGAGGAGAGGGAGGGAGGGAGGAGGAGGGCGGGTGAGGGAGGGATGTAATTCCAGTAGCATTTCAAGGCCGGCGATGATGGAGTCGTAGCCAGTGGACTGTCAGTGGATCGGATCGGGCTGGCTCAGCGTCAGTGGATCGGATCGGGCTGGCTAAGCATCATTGGATTGGATCGGGCTGGCTCAGCGTCAGCGGATTGGATCGGGCTGGCTCAGCGTCAGCGGATTGGATCGGGCTGGCTCAGCATCAGTGGATTGGATCGTGCTGGCTCAGCATCAGTGGATTGGATCGTGCTGGCTCAGCGTCAGCGGATTGGATTGTGCTGGCTCAGCGTCAGTGGATTGGATCGTGCTGGCTAAGCGTCTGAGGATTGGATCGGGGCTCAGAGTCAGTGGATTGGATCGTGCTGGCTCAGCGTCACCTGCTGCACTGTGTTGTACAGAAAGACGTTGTTGGGTACAACGGATCAACAATACATGCATCTACTACGGTCCCCCTCCCTTCTTGTTATTAGCACTCACGTGGAACAGTACAGACCTAACAGGGGACAGGGTCTGACAGAGAGCCAGGCTAGAAGCAACATTCAGACAAATTGTTGAATCTGTCCTCAACAAATTGTATTAGGTACACGGGGAGTTGACATCTTCATCGTTTTAAAATGTCTTCGCTGTCAAGAACAGCTTCATGTACAATCTTTTAGCTTTCCTCGGTTGCTTCCCAAATGGCACCCTATTACCTGAATACTGTAGAGCACGACTTTTGGACCAGAGCCTAGGGTCAAAAGTAGGGCACTACATAGGG
>NW_022261978.1:6218655-6232757 GCF_002021735.2 Oncorhynchus kisutch | reverse complement strand
GCTAATCCCCCATGAACCAACAGGTAATGTAGCTAATCCCCCATGAACAACAATGTAATGTAGCTAATCCTTCATGCTGGTTCTGGTACTTCCTGTCCCTTCTGGAGAGGAGAAATGTGTCCCACTGATGAATGGTTCTGGTACTTCCTGTCCCTTCTGGGAGAGGAGAAATGTGTCCCACTGATGAATTGGTTCTGTACTTCCTGTCCCTTCTGGAGAGGAGAAATGTGTCCCACTGATGAATTGGTTCTGGTACTTCCTGTCCCTTCTGGAAGTATTCAGACCCTTTGACTTATTCCACGTTTTGGTGTTTAAAACCTACATTCAAAATGGCTTAAATAAAATAAAATAAAATATCTCACCCCCATCTATACACCATAGCAACAAAGTGAAAACACATTTCTAGGTAAATGTTCGCACATTTATTGAACATGAAATACAGGAAGTGTTTTTACGTAAGTATTCACACCCCTGAGGTCGATACGTTGTGGAAACACATTCGGCAGCGATTTTCCTCTTTCTGGGTCAAGTCTTTGAGATGTTTTTCACACCTGGTTAATGCAGCGTTCTTCCAGCTCTGTCAAATGGGCGGTTGTTCATTGCTAGGCAACCGTGTTCAGGTTTGGCCACAGATTTTCAAGTAGTTTCACAGTGGGTTCAGAAAGTATTCAGACCCCTTGACTTTTTCCTACATTTTGTTACATTAGTCTTATTCTAAAATGGATTAAATATAATTTTTTCCCCCTCATCAATCTACACACAATTACTCATAATGAATGTAAAAATAGGTTTTTAGAATTCTTTTGCTAATTTATTAAGAAATTTAATACAAAATATCACATTGACATAAGTATTCAGACCCTTTACATTCAGAGACTTGTCCCGAAGCCACTCCTGCGTTGTCTTGGCTGTGTGCTTCGGGTCGTTGTCCTGTTGGAAGGTGAACCTTCACCCCAGTCTGAGGTCCTGAGCGCACTGGAGCAGGTTTTCATTAAGGATCTCTCTGTTCTTTGCTCCTTTCATCTTTACCTCCATCATGACCAGTCTCCCAGTTCCCCACAGCATGATGCTGCCACCACCATGCTTCACGGTAGGATGTGCCAGGTTTCCTCCATCATGACCAGTCTCCCAGTCGCCCACAGCATGATGCTGTCACCACCATGCTTCACGACAAAAGGTCAACCTGACGAGAGTCATGACGTCAACCTGGACGAGTCATGACGACAAAACGTCAACCTGGACGAGAGTCATGACGACAAAACGTCAACCTGGACGAGAGTCATGACGACCAAGACGTCAACCTGGACGAGAGTCATGACGACCAAGACGTCAACCGGACGAGAGTCATGACGACCAAGACGTCAACCTGGACGAGAGTCATGACGACCAAGACGTCAACCTGGACGAGAGTCATGACGACCAAGACGTCAACCTGGACGAGAGTCATGACGACCAAGACGTCAACCTGGACGAGAGTCATGACGACCAAGACGTCAACCTGACGAGAGTCATGACGACCAAGACGTCAACCTGGACGAGAGTCATGACGACCAAGACGTCAACCTGGACGAGAGTCATGACGACCAAGACGTCAACCTGGACGAGAGTCATGACGACCAAGACGTCAACCTGGACGAGAGTCATGACGACCAAGACGTCAACCTGGACGAGAGTCATGACGACCAAGACGTCAACCTGGACGAGAGTCATGACGACCAAGACGTCAACCTGGACGAGAGTCACGACGTCAACCTGGACGAGAGTCACGGCGACGACCTGGACGAGAGTCACGGCGACGACCTGGACGAGAGTCACGGCGACGACCTGGACGAGAGTCACGGCGACGACCTGGACGAGAGTCACGGCGACGACCTGGACGAGAGTCACGGCGACGACCTGGACGAGAGTCACGGCGACGACCTGGACGAGAGTCACGGCGTCGACCTGCGTATTTTATTCCTCTACTTCCTCCCTCCCTTTACTATTTTAATTGTATTTTATATATTTTTAACTCTTATCGTTGGAAAGATGCTCGTCAGAAACTATTTCGTGGTAAAGTCAAGACCCGTTGTCTTTTAGCGCGTGTGACAGATGAAACTGGATCTGATTTGTTTATTAGAAACGTATGTAACCTGAATGTCTTTAAATGATCATAAATGCCGTTTTGGGATGCAGCCCGACCTCAGCCTCTCTGGGAGGAGGTGTCGTTGTGTGCAGCCCGACCTCAGCCTCTCTGGGAGGAGGTGTCGTTGTGTGCAGCCCGACCTCAGCCTCTCTGGGAGGAGGTGTCGTTGTGTGGAGCTGAAGCCCAGTGGAGCTCGTCTGGCACACCACTCCTCCTCTCCTCTCGTTGTAAGGTCTTGTGTAATTCTGTTGCCACAACAGGTGCCAAGCGCCTCTTTTACCCAACGGCACTGACTCACAGACCTTACAACGAGAGGAGAGGAGGAGTGGTGTGCCAGACGAGCTCCACTGGGCTTCAGCTCCACACAACGACACCTCCTCCCAGAGAGGCTGAGGTCGGGCTGCACACAACGACACCTCCTCCCAGAGAGGCTGAGGTCGGGCTGCACACAACGACACCTCCTCCCAGAGAGGCTGAGGTCGGGCTGCATCCCAAAACGGCATTTATGATCATTTAAAGACATTCAGGTTACATACGTTTCTAATAAAACAAATCAGATCCAGTTTCATCTGTCACACGCGCTAAAAGACAACGGGTCTTGACTTTACCACGAAATAGTTTCTGACGAGCATCTTTCCAACGATAAGAGTTAAAATATATAAAATACAATTAAAATAGTAAAGGGAGGGAGGAAGTAGAGGAATAAAATACGCAGGTCGACGCCGTGACTCTCGTCCAGGTCGTCGCCGTGACTCTCGTCCAGGTCGTCGCCGTGACTCTCGTCCAGGTCGTCGCCGTGAACTCTCGTCCAGGTCGTCGCCGTGACTCTCGTCCAGGTCGTCGCCGTGACTCTCGTCCAGGTCGTCGCCGTGACTCTCGTCCAGGTCGTCGCCGTGACTCTCGTCCAGGTTGACGTCGTGACTCTCGTCCAGGTTGACGTCTTGGTCGTCATGACTCTCGTCCAGGTTGACGTCTTGGTCGTCATGACTCTCGTCCAGGTTGACGTCTTGGTCGTCATGACTCTCGTCCAGGTTGACGTCTTGGTCGTCATGACTCTCGTCCAGGTTGACGTCTTGGTCGTCATGACTCTCGTCCAGGTTGACGTCTTGGTCGTCATGACTCTCGTCCAGGTTGACGTCTTGGTCGTCATGACTCTCGTCCAGGTTGACGTCTTGGTCGTCATGACTCTCGTCCAGGTTGACGTCTTGGTCGTCATGACTCTCGTCCAGGTTGACGTCTTGGTCGTCATGACTCTCGTCCAGGTTGACGTCTTGGTCGTCATGACTCTCGTCCAGGTTGACGTCTTGGTCGTCATGACTCTCGTCCAGGTTGACGTCTTGGTCGTCATGACTCTCGTCCAGGTTGACGTCTTGGTCGTCATGACTCTCGTCCAGGTTGACGTTTTGTCGTCATGACTCTCGTCCAGGTTGACGTTTTGTCGTCATGACTCGTCCAGGTTGACGTCATGACTCTCGTCCAGGTTGACCTTTTGTCGTGAAGCATGGTGGTGACAGCATCATGCTGTGGGCGACTGGGAGACTGGTCATGATGGAGGAAACCTGGCACCATCCCTACCGTGAAGCATGGTGGTGGCAGCATCATGCTGTGGGGAACTGGGAGACTGGTCATGATGGAGGTAAAGATGAAAGGAGCAAAGAACAGAGAGATCCTTAATGAAAACCTGCTCCAGTGCGCTCAGGACCTCAGACTGGGGTGAAGGTTCACCTTCCAACAGGACAACGACCCGAAGCACACAGCCAAGACAACGCAGGAGTGGCTTCGGGACAAGTCTCTGAATGTAAAGGGTCTGAATACTTATGTCAATGTGATATTTTGTATTAAATTCTTAATAAATTAGCAAAAGAATTCTAAAAACCTATTTTTACATTCATTATGAGTAATTGTGTGTAGATTGATGAGGGGGAAAAAATTATATTTAATCCATTTTAGAATAAGACTAATGTAACAAAATGTAGGAAAAAGTCAAGGGGTCTGAATACTTTCTGAACCCACTGTGAAACTACTTGAAAATCTGTGGCCAAACCTGAACACGGTTGCCTAGCAATGAACAACCGCCCATTTGACAGAGCTGGAAGAACGCTGCATTAACCAGGTGTGAAAACATCTCAAAGACTTGACCCAGAAAGAGGAAAATCGCTGCCGAATGTGTTTCCACAACGTATCGACCTCAGGGGTGTGAATACTTACGTAAAAACACTTCCTGTATTTCATGTTCAATAAATGTGCGAACATTTACCTAGAAATGTGTTTTCACTTTGTTGCTATGGTGTATAGATGGGGGTGAGATATTTTATTTTATTTTATTTAAGCCATTTTGAATGTAGGTTTTAAACACCAAAACGTGGAATAAGTCAAAGGGTCTGAATACTTCCAGAAGGGACAGGAAGTACCAGAACCAATTCATCAGTGGGACACATTTCTCCTCTCCCAGAAGGGACAGGAAGTACCAGAACCAATTCATCAGTGGGACACATTTCTCCTCTCCCAGAAGGGACAGGAAGTACCAGAACCAATTCATCAGTGGGACACATTTCTCCTCTCCCAGAAGGGACAGGAAGTACCAGAACCAGCATGAAGGATTAGCTACATTACATTGTTGTTCATGGGGGATTAGCTACATTACCTTGTTGTTCATGGGGGATTAGCTACATTACCTTGTTGTTCATGGGGGATTAGCTACATTACCTTGTTGTTCATGGGGGATTAGCTACATTACATTGTTGTTCATGAAGGAGTAGCTACATTACCTTGTTGTTCATGAAGGATATTCAACATTACCTTATTCATGAATGATTATACACATGACCTTGTTGTGCATGAAGGATTAGCTACATTACCTTGTTGTTCATGAAGGATTAGCTACATTACCTTGTTGTTCATGAAGGATTAGCTGCATTACCTTTTTGTTCATGAAGGATTAACTACATTACCTTGTTGTTCGTGAAGGATTAGCTACATGACCTTGTTGTGCATGAAGGATTAGCTACATTACCTTGTTGTTCATGGGGGATTAGCTACATTACCTTGTTGTTCATGAAGGATTAGCTACATTACCTTGTTGTTCATGAAGGCTTTGAGGCACTGGATGACTTTATGCTGGCTCTTCTTGTCAGGTTTATCCTGGCTACAGAGACAACAGACAGAGAGAGTAGCTTCTTGTCAGGTTTATCCTGGCTACAGAGAGAGTAGCTTCTTGTCAGGTTTATCCTGGCTACAGAGACAACAGACAGATAGAGTAGCTTCTTGTCAGGTTTATCCTGGCTACAGAGACAACAGACAGAGAGAGTCATCACTTGCTTTGGCAATGTTAACACATGTTTCCCAAGCCAATAAAGCCCCTTGAATTGAATTGAGAGTAGAGAGCGAGACAGAGGTAGGCAAGAGGTAGAGGGAGATAGAGGGAGGTAGAGGGAGGTAGAGAGAGGTAGAGAGAGGTAGAGAGAGGTAGAGAGAGGTAGAGAGAGGTAGAGAGAGGTAGAGGGAGGTAGAGGGAGGTAGATAGAGGTAGAGGGGGGTAGAGAGAGGTAGAGAGAGGTAGAGAGAGGTAGAGAGAGGTAGAGAGAGGTAGAGGGAGGTAGAGGGAGGTAGAGGGAGGTAGAGGGAGGTAGAGAGAGGTAGAGGGAGGTAGAGGGAGGTAGAGAGAGGTAGAGGGAGGTAGAGAGAGGTAGAGGGAGGTAGAGGGAGGTAGAGAGAGGTAGAGAGAGGTAGAGAGAGGTAGAGAGAGGTAGAGAGAGAGAGGTAGAGAGAGGTAGAGAGATGTAGAGGGAGGTAGAGAGAGGTAGAGAGAGGTAGAGAGAGGTAGAGAGAGGTAGAGAGAGGTAGAGAGAGGTAGAGAGAGGTAGAGGGAGGTAGAGAGATGTAGAGAGAGGTAGAGAGAGGTAGAGGGAGGTAGAGAGAGGTAGAGGGAGGTAGAGAGAGGTAGAGAGAGGTAGAGGGAGGTAGAGAGAGGTAGAGGGAGGTAGAGAGAGGTAGAGGGAGGTAGAGGGAGGTAGAGGGAGGTAGAGGGAGGTAGAGAGAGGTAGAGAGAGGTAGAGGGAGGTAGAGGGAGGTAGAGAGAGGTAGAGAGATGTAGAGGGAGGTAGAGGGAGGTAGAGAGAGGTAGAGAGAGGTAGAGAGAGGTAGAGAGAGGTAGAGAGAGGTAGAGAGAGGTAGAGAGAGGTAGAGAGATGTAGAGAGAGGTAGAGAGAGGTAGAGAGAGGTAGAGAGAGGTTGAGGGAGGTAGAGAGAGGTAGAGAGAGGTAGAGGGAGGTAGAGAGAGGTAGAGGAGGTAGAGAGAGGTAGAGGGAGGTAGAGAGAGGTAGAGGGAGGTAGAGGGAGGTAGAGAGAGGTAGAGGGAGGTAGAGAGAGGTAGAGAGAGGTAGAGGGAGGTAGAGGGAGGTAGAGGGAGGTAGAGAGAGGTAGAGAGAGGTAGAGGGAGGTAGAGGGAGGTAGAGAGAGGTAGAGAGAGGTAGAGGGAGGTAGAGAGAGGTAGAGGGAGGTAGAGAGAGGTAGAGGGAGGTAGAGGGAGGTAGAGGAGAGGTAGAGAGAGGTAGAGGGAGGTAGAGGGAGGTAGAGAGAGGTAGAGGGAGGTAGAGAGAGGTAGAGGGAGGTAGAGAGATGTAGAGGGAGGTAGAGAGAGGTAGAGGGAGGTAGAGAGAGGTAGAGAGAGGTAGAGGGAGGTAGAGGGAGGTAGAGGGAGGTAGAGAGAGGTAGAGAGATGTAGAGGGAGGTAGAGAGAGGTAGAGAGAGGTAGAGAGAGGTAGAGAGAGGTAGAGGGAGGTAGAGAGAGGTAGAGAGAGGTAGAGGGAGGTAGAGGGAGGTAGAGGGAGGTAGAGAGAGGTAGAGAGAGGTAGAGGGAGGTAGAGGGAGGTAGAGAGAGGTAGAGAGAGGTAGAGGGAGGTAGAGAGAGGTAGAGGGAGGTAGAGAGAGGTAGAGGGAGGTAGAGGGAGGTAGAGAGAGGTAGAGAGAGGTAGAGGGAGGTAGAGGGAGGTAGAGAGAGGTAGAGGGAGGTAGAGAGAGGTAGAGGGAGGTAGAGAGATGTAGAGGGAGGTAGAGAGAGGTAGAGGGAGGTAGAGAGAGGTAGAGAGAGGTAGAGGGAGGTAGAGGGAGGTAGAGGGAGGTAGAGAGAGGTAGAGAGATGTAGAGGGAGGTAGAGAGAGGTAGAGAGAGGTAGAGAGAGGTAGAGAGAGGTAGAGAGAGGTAGAGAGAGGTAGAGAGATGTAGAGGGAGGTAGAGAGAGGTAGAGAGAGGTAGAGAGAGGTAGAGAGAGGTAGAGAGAGGTAGAGGGAGGTAGAGAGAGGTAGAGGGAGGTAGAGAGAGGTAGAGAGAGGTAGAGAGAGGTAGAGGGAGGTAGAGAGAGGTAGAGGGAGGTAGAGAGAGGTAGAGAGAGGTAGAGAGAGGTAGAGAGAGGTAGAGAGAGGTAGAGAGAGGTAGAGAGAGGTAGAGGGAGGTAGAGAGAGGTAGAGGGAGAGAGAGGTAGAGGGAGGTAGAGGGAGGTAGAGGGAGGTGTAGAAGGAGGGTGCAGGAGAGAGAGGAAGGGCGCAGGAGAGAGCACGAAGGCGGGAGAGAGTGTGCGTGGGAGAGAGAGAGAGGGAGAGACAGAGAGACAGAGAGAGAGAGGGAGGGAGAGAAATGGAGTAGAGATGAGATGAACATTTATATTGAACATGCGATGTTCTACACTGAGTAAATGCAGTCAGTGTGTTTGCGCGTTCATCCGCCCGTGTGTGTGTGTGTGTTCATCTGCCCGTGTGTGTGCGTGTGTGTGAGCATACGGTGTGTGTGTGTGTGTGTGTGTGTGTGTGAGCATACGGTGTGTGTGTGTCCTTACTGTTTCTTGTGGAGCAGCTTCTCCAGAATGTCTAGCAGCAGTCCCAGACCCTCGTGGCCAAAACTCTGCACCCAGCTGGGGGAGAAGGAGAAACAGCTCATAAATAAATAAAACTATTTTTATCCAAAGTGGTCGTTAAAACTCATCTATTGGTCACTGGATGGACGAGACCAGAGGTTACTGTACCACCAATGAATTATGCTCTGCCCAGAGGACCCCTGATGTTCCCCCTCATGAGGATTTTACCAGGAACCCTACGGTCTCATGAGTCTTCAAGTACCCCCTGAGTACCCCCAGGGATCCTAGTACCCCCTGTAGATAGGCCAAGAACCCCCAGGGATCCTAGTACCCCTTAAAGATAGGCCCAGTAACCCCAAGGATCCTAGTACCCCATGTAGATAGGCCAAGTACCCCCAGGGATCATTGTACCCCCTGAGGATAGACCAAGTACCCCCAGGGATCCTAGTACCCCATGAGGATAGACCAAGTACCCCCAGGGATCCTAGCACCCCCTGAGGATAGCCTAAATAGCCCCAGCGATCCTAGTACCCCATGAGGATAGACCAAGTACCCCCAGGGATCCTATTACCCCCTGATAGGCCAAGTACCCCCAGGGATCCTAGTACCACCTGCAGATAGGCCAAGAACCCCCAGGGATCCTAGTACCCGTGTAGATAGACCAAGTACCCCCAGGGATCCTAGTACCCCCAGGGATCCGAGTACCCCCTGCTTGGGAACAACTGGACTAGATGATAACTGTATCTGGTCATACTAGACTAGAGAGCTGGATCCATACTAGACTAGAGAGCTGGATCCATACTAGACTAGAGAGCTGGATCCATACTAGACTAGAGAGCTGGATCCATACTAGACTAGAGAGCTGGATCCATACTAGACTAGAGAGCTGGATCCATACTAGACTAGAGAGCTGGATCCATACTAGACTAGAGAGCTGGATCCATACTAGACTAGAGAGCTGGATCCATACTAGACTAGAGAGCTGGATCCATACTAGACTAGAGAGCTGGATCCATACTAGACTAGAGAGCTGGAGCCATACTAGACTAGAGAGCTGGATCCATACTAGACTAGAGAGCTGGATCCATACTAGACTAGAGAGCTGGATCCATACTAGACTAGAGAGCTGGATCCATACTAGACTAGAGAGCTGGATCCATACTAGACTAGAGAGCTGAGAGCTGGATCCATACTAGACTAGAGAGCTGGATCCATACTAGACTAGAGAGCTGGATCCATACTAGACTAGAGAGCTGGATCCATACTAGACTAGAGAGCTGGATCCATACTAGACTAGAGAGCTGGATCCATACTAGACTAGAGAGCTGGATCCATACTAGACTAGAGAGCTGGATCCATACTAGACTAGAGAGCTGGATCCATACTAGACTAGAGAGCTGGATCCATACTAGACTAGAGAGCTGGATCCATACTAGACTAGAGAGCTGGATCCATACTAGACTAGAGAGCTGGATCCATACTAGACTAGAGAGCTGGATCCATACTAGACTAGAGAGCTGGATCCATACTAGACTAGAGAGCTGGATCCATACTAGACTAGAGAGCTGGATCCATACTAGACTAGAGAGCTGGATCCATACTAGACTAGAGAGCTGGATCCATACTAGACTAGAGAGCTGGATCCATACTAGACTAGAGAGCTGGATCCATACTAGACTAGAGAGCTGGATCCATACTAGACTAGAGAGCTGGATCCATACTAGACTAGAGAGCTGGATCCATACTAGACTAGAGAGCTGGATCCATACTAGACTAGAGAGCTGGATCCATACTAGACTAGAGAGCTGGATCCATACTAGACTAGAGAGCTGGATCCATACTAGACTAGAGAGCTGGATCCATACTAGACTAGAGAGCTGGATCCATACTAGACTAGAGAGCTGGATCCATACTAGACTAGAGAGCTTGGATCCATACTAGACTAGAGAGCTGGAGCCATACTAGAGGCTGGAGCCATACTAGACTAGAGAGCTGGATCCATACTAGACTAGAGAGATGGATCCATACTAGACTAGAGAGATGGATCCATACTAGACTAGAGAGCTGGATCCATACTAGACTAGAGAGCTGGAGCCATACTAGACTAGAGAGCTGGAGCCATACTAGACTAGAGAGCTGGATCCATACTAGACTAGAGAGCTGGATCCATACTAGACTAGAGAGCTGGATCCATACTAGACTAGAGAGCTGGATCCATAACTAGACTAGAGAGCTGGATCCATACTAGACTAGAGAGCTGGATCCATACTAGACTAGAGAGCTGGATCCATACTAGACTAGAGCTGGATCCACACTAGACTAGAGAGCTGGATCCATACTAGACTAGAGAGCTGGATCCATACTAGACTAGAGAGCTGGATCCATACTAGACTAGAGAGCTGGATCCACACTAGACTACAGAGCTGGATCCACACTAGACTAGAGAGCTGGATCCACACTAGACTAGAGAGCTGGAGCCATACTAGACTAGAGAGCTGGATCCATACTAGACTAGAGAGCTGGATCCATACTAGACTAGAGAGCTGGGACACCATGTTAAAAACGTGATGAAAGCCAAACGTCCCTGGAGTGGCTGGCCTGAGTGTGTTTTTATAACCTATTGAAAAACGTCAGCACATTCAGACAGGCGGAGGGAGAACTTCTCCCGACGGAACCGATTAGACAAAACACTGAATGGACTAAAACACGCTGATCGGAGTCCATTTTAAAATCACATCTCCAAAAGAAAACCAACTAAAACCTCTCTCTCCTTTTAGCCCCTCAATCCCCCTGTGGGGCGACACGTCTAATAGTCATGATATTATATATAGTAATATATACTATATATATATATAATATACTTATAATATACTAATATATAATAGTAATGATATTCCCTAGTCTATAATCGAGGAGAAAATAGATGAATTCCCAAAGATGTTACTTCTCTAAGTTGTTTATTACACATAGCTTAGGCTGCTTGAGCGGGAATAGCATGTGTGATTCAGAGGGGTTTTCAGAGCTGAGGGGAGGACAAACAGGAAGTACAGACAGACAGACATAATCCTGCCTGCTAGGAGGCTGATCCATACTTCTTTCATGTCACTTTCAACTTCTCACAGAGGATTTACCCCCGGCGCTTCAAACCTTCAACAACAAACGTGACGGTAGTGTGAGCTCTGTCCCTTTCAGACGTGACGGCACAGTTTGAGCTCTGTCCCTTTCAGACGTGACTGCAGTGTGAGCTCTGTCCCTTTCAGACGTGACTGCAGTGTGAGCTCTGTCCCTTTCAGACGTGACTGCAGTGTGAGCTCTGTCCCTTTCAGACGTGACTGCAGTGTGAGCTCTGTCCCTTTCAGACGTGACTGCAGTGTGAGCTCTGTCCCTTTCAGACGTGACTGCAGTGTGAGCTCTGTCCCTTTCAGCCTCGGAGGAGGAGAGGAGAGGAGAGGAGAGGAGAGGAGAGGAGAGGAGAGGAGAGGAGAGGAGAGGAGAGGAGAGGAGAGGAGAGGAGAGGAGAGGAGAGGAGAGGAGAGGAGAGGAGAGGAGAGGAGACAGAGGAGAGGACAGATGACAGAGGAGAGGAGAGAGGAGAGGAGAGAGGACAGAGGAGAAGACAGAGTAGAGAACAGATGACAGAGGAGAGGAGACAGAGGAGAGGAGACAGAGGAGAGGAGAGGAGACAGAGGAGAGGAGACAGAGGAGAGGAGAGGAGAGGACAAAACAGAGGAGAGGAGACAGAGGAGAGGACAGAGGAGAGAGGACAGAACAGAGGAGAGGAGACAGAGGAGAGGACAGAGGACAGAACAGAGGAGAGGAGACAGAGGAGAGGACAGAGGACAGAACAGAGGAGAGGAGACAGAGGAGAGGACAGAACAGAGGAGAGGAGACAGAGGAGAGGACAGAGGACAGGACAGAGGAGAGAGGACAGAACAGAGGAGAGGAGACAGAGGAGAGAACAGAGGACAGAGGAGAGAGGACAGAACAGAGGAGAGGAGACAGAGGAGAGGACAGAGGAGAGAGTACAGAACAGAGGAGAGGAGACAGAGGAGAGGACAGAGGAGAGACGACAGAACAGAGGAGAGGAGACAGATGAGAGAACAGAGGACAGAGGAGAGAGAACAGAGGAGAGGAGACAGAGGAGAGGACAGAGGAGAGAGTACAGAACAGAGGAGAGGAGACAGAGGAGAGGACAGAGGAGAGACGACAGAACAGAGGAGAGGAGACAGATGAGAGAACAGAGGACAGAGGAGAGGACAGAACAGAGGAGACAGAGGAGAGGAGACAGAGGACAGAGGAGAGAGGACAGAACAGAGCAGAATGTGAATCTACATTTAATGACGCACATGAAGGAAAATACGCTAATTACAATATTGATGTTTCATTAAAAACAGAGGACTTCTGACATAACAGGAGGCGTTGAATTGTTTTATTTCCTCGGGCCCTGAATCAGGTCAAGGAGAAGGGCCAGTAATGGATAAATCAGCAGAGTGAAGGAACGAGTGTTGGAGGAACAGAATCAGCAGAATGAAGGAACGAGTGTTGGAGGAACAGAATCAGCAGAGTGAAGGAACGAGTGTTGGAGGAACAGAATCAGCAGAATGAAGGAACGAGTGTTGGAGGAACAGAATCAGCAGGGCGAAGGAACGAGTGTTGGAGGAACAGAATCAGCAGGGTGAAGGAACGAGTGTTGGAGGAACAGAATCAGCAGGGTGAAGGAACGAGTGTTGGAGGAACAGAATCAGCAGAATGAAGGAACGAGTGTTGGAGGAACAGAATCAGCAGAATGAAGGAACGAGTGTTGGAGGAATCAGCAGCAGACACTTTACTCTCCCTGCAACGAGGAGGATTCTGATCTCCATCCCTCCCTCTATCATCAGCCTCTCCTTCTACCTACCCCCCCAGAGGGAGGGCCATCAGCCTCTCCTTCCACCTACCCCCCCCCAGAGGGAGGGCCATCAGCCTCTCCTTCCACCTACCCCCCCAGAGGGAGGGCCATCAGCCTCTCCTTCCACCTACCCCCCCCAGAGGGAGGGCCATCAGCCTCTCCTTCCACCTATCCCCCCAGAGGGAGGGCCATCAGCCTCTTTCCCCCCCCCCCCCCCAGAGGGAGGGCCATCAGCCTCTCCTTCCACCTACCCCCCCCCCCCCCCCAGAGGGCCATCAGCCTCTCCTCCCCCCCCCCCCCCCCAGAGGGCCATCAGCCTCTCCTTCCACCTACCCCCCCCCCCCCCCCCAGAGGGCCATCAGCCTCTCCTCCCCCCCCCCCCCCCCCCCCCCCCCCAGAGGGCCATCAGCCTCTCCTTCCACCCCCCCCCCCCAGAGGGCCATCAGCCTCTCCTTCCACCCCCCACCCCCCCCCAGAGGGCCATCAGCCTCTCCTTCCACCCCCCACCCCCCCCAGAGGGCCATCAGCCTCTCCTTCCACCCCCCCCCCCCCCCCCCAGAGGGCCATCAGCCTCTCCTTCCACCCCCCCCCCAGAGGGCCATCAACCTCTCCTTCCATCCCCCACCCCCCAGAGGGCCATCAACGTCTCCTTACATCCCCCACCCCCCAGAGGGCCTTCAGCCTCTCCTTCCACCCCCCCCCCCAGAGGGCCATCAGCCTCTCCTTCCACCCCCCCCCCCCCCCAGAGGACCATCAACCTCTCCTTCCATCCCCCACCCCCCAGAGGGCCATCAACCTCTCCTTCCATCCCCCACCCCCCAGAGGGCCATCAGCCTCTCCTTCCACCCCCCCCCCCCCCAGAGGGCCATCAACCTCTCCTTCCATCCCCCACTCCCCAGAGGGCCATCAACCACTCCTTCCATCCCCCACCCCCCAGAGGGCCATCAGCCTCTCCTTCCACCCCACCCCCCCCCCCAAGAGGGCCATCAACCTCTCCTTCCATCCCCCACCCCCCAGAGGGCCATCAGCCTCTCCTTCCATCCCCCCCCCCCCCCCCCCAGATGGAGGGATTGAAACAATAAGCACATCAGCCATAAAGGAATAAAGAATCAATGATTAATACCATCATTAATACTCTCACCATACCATCAATCAATGATCAATACCATCATTAATACTCTCACCATACCATCAATCAATGATTAATACCATCATTAATACTCTCACCATACCATCAATCA